>NW_001889916.1:219606-230435 GCF_000143565.1 Laccaria bicolor S238N-H82
AAGAGTCATAGTCGCTTTCGTTGCATTTTCCTGTTCAGAGACGACTTAAAAGTTCTGAGAAATGTTTGTTCTTATCTCCCTGCTGCCTCATATTAGTCTTTAACTCCACCACAGTATCGATTGTCATCCATAAGAGACGACCCAACATTTTTTGTTCCTTTGTTGTGGTACCCATTTTATATTTCGATGTCACATTGGCATAAAGTCTAGTTTGGAAAGGTGGAAGCTGTGCAAAATCACCGGCGAAGATCACGTTAATTCCTCCGAACGGAAGTGAGTTGCCTTTTGCATTTGATAGAGCGTCACTAATCTGCAATAGAAACTCACAGCTGATCATAGATACCTCATCAATTAGAAGAAAATCCACGCCATTCCACATTGATATTAAATTTTCCTTTGATTTAGCTCCACCTTTCTTCTGACTAAGACACAAGGCTGCATGAAGCGTCATCCCACCCACATTTCTCGCGGCGATGCCCATATATGAACAGACACGGAACCGACGAGATTGGCCTTTGGATTCGAAAAAGGATCTGAGAGCGTTAAACACTCGACTTTTGCCAGTTCCGGCGGGACTGGAAAGAAACATCTTCAGGGGATCTTCAAAGCCTCTCGATTTTAAGCTCTGGTTCGCAATTATCTTAAAGGCAAGTGCTTGTTCTTCATTCAAACGCCAATTAACAATAAAATCATCTGGCTCAAGACTTCTTACATGATTAACACCAATATGGTTATTCGGCTCATTCAAAGGTCCAGCGAATGGTGATGAGGTGGCCGCGTTATTGACAATTTGGGGCATCCGATGCTGTGTAGTTTGCGTTAAAAAGGGCGCATCTGCCGGTAAGTTAGTTTCCATAGCGTGGTCGCACGATTGCAACCTTTCTCTTTGTTTCCACATAGCCTTTCGTTTATCATACGACGCTTTCCATTCCGCCTCATATGAATCAGTGTCGCTTCCAACTTCTTCGATAATACCTTCGACGTCGACCATCTCACTATTATTCTCCGCGGTAAGCAACCCATTGTGTTCAAGACTTTGTACGACACTTGCAATTTCAGGGTCATCTCCCTCGAAATTCCTGGCATTCTTATTGCTCATGTCTTGTAGCAGATCGTGCAAGGCTTCTTCGTCTATCCCTGTAGTGAGTTCATCGTCTTCTGTCGTTCGACTCTCGTTTATTACGTTTTCAGATATGAGTTCGGTGATTTGCCGATTTCGACTCTTGAAATGGTTATCCCTGCTATCCTTGCATTCATTTGCAAGGTTCATATTGTTTAATATCTGATCGATCTCATTGGCGTATTCAGCTGACATTTTCCAGGCTTGGAAAGATTCGTGCCAAGTTGTATGATTGGATTTCAAATCTCTAGCATTTCTCCATGGTTTAAATAAACACAACATAAGTCGAGAGTACTTTTCTTTTTCAAGAGTCGAATCTCGCCTAGGAAGAGATGGCCCAATAGGCACTGGTACAAAGCTGCCGGTTGGATGTTGAACTATCAACTCGAGAGTTTTAAATTCCATGTGTTGTTCTAGAAGGTTTACAACAGGTCGTTTGCGCGTTGATACGGTTAATATATCAACGTCGGCATAGTCTTCGTGATCATCCAAATCATCGTCCGAATCCGACTGATCAGACTCTATTACTGACGGTAAACGGCTACTCCCCCTTTTCCGTTTTTCAACTTGACATACAAATTCCCATAGATTCAACCCATCTAAAGGCTGACCTCTATACACATAATCGGCAACCTGGTTTCCACGACTGATTAGTTCCCCTTCGTCATTCATGGTCACACGTATGTATTCGTCTTCCGCATCATCAACAGACGATGATTCAGGTAGCTCAGATGAATGAATGGCGCTTGTCGCAACTGGAGACGTATTTGATGTAGTCGAAAAGTAACAATCTGGGCTCAGAAGTTGGCGGTTAATATGTGCTTCGAAGGAAGGCCAATATCAATTCCGGAACTCAAAATTTGTGAAATGATCTTCGAATCCTAACACATACGATGACACTTGAGGAGCAGACAGTTCTTGAAGGCTAATCAGACCATTTGCACATTTCGTTATTAGTCTTCTAGCGTTGGAAACAACATCGTTGTCCTCACTGTCAGTCGTTCCACATCTTCTCATGGCGGCCTCTAATGTCGCAAAGGCTACATGAACTTTTAATTGAGATTTTGATATATAGTCTGTGATATAATACAACGCCGCTTTCGCCAACGAACCAGAGCCTATAAACTTGATATCCATATTACAGCGAATGGCTTCCAACATAGTTGTGTTGAAATTATTCACCAATCCATCTATTTTCTGCATTGTGAGTTCGCCAGTTTCTGAATCAACGGTTGTTTCAATCGTGCTGTTAGATTCGTCAAGCTCGAATCGACATTTCTTCTCATGAGGAGGCCTTTTCCACAATTTATAGCATGTTGCCTTGTGGGAGTGACGCTGACAGGCTTCTGCGAGACGACTTAGATCATTTTTATGCCGCTGTTCAAAGGCGTCTTCAGATTCGTTTGCACCCCGTACAGGACCTCGACTTAAACACGGATGAAAGTGATTGAACGGGTCTGGAGGGACGGCCTCGTCACAAGGGGGGACAGAAGTTTGAATGGCTTGATTCAAGTACGCGATTAGTTGTTGCTCAAACAGGCCTCCAGGATCACGCGTCAACTTCTCTTTTAGTCGATTGGGATCTAAACCTCCTTCAATCCATACAAGCATATGACAATGAAGAGTACCTCGTCCCTGTGCTTCGACACACCCATAATATGCTTTGACAACACCCAATGCTCCCGACTTGACATGGCCTGCTTCAGGGTCATATCCTAAAATCGACTTAATGAAAGCTTTCATATAGATATTAAAAAATTTCACTGCAACAACGGGGTTTTTCGCAATGAGGACGGACTGTTCCCAGTACCCCAGCACGTTTTCGGGTAATAGATTGTCAAGATCAATTTCTTCACCTGCTAAAAATCTAACGAGCAGATTGTATATGTCGGCGGGATTGATGGTGATGAAAAAACTAGGCAAGCCATGCGATAACATCAGGGCGCGAATTTCATTCCGCATTGCAAGCCGCGCCGCACTAGATCCGGGAACATGTTTATTGACAAGTTTGACTTCTTTCATAAGTCGGAGGACGCGGCGTTCACTATCAGTGTAAGCTGTTCGGTCGTCTCCTCGTGCAAAACGCTTCGTGACCGTCTCAATATCTTCTGGAGAAATTCCAGCAAATAATTCAGCAGTTTGATGAAAATCACATCTTTTTACTTTCGCACTAGATTGCCACAAAACCTGACGCCGTTGCAGTATATTGAAGACAAGAGATACAAAAGAATGGTGAGTCTGGAAACAATTATCCGTCAGGTTTAGAAAATGTTTAGCTTGTGATTTTAAGGACACAGATACCAATCGTCGTTGGTCCTCAAATCCGCCGATGCCATAGGGGAACAATGTTGGATAAAGTTTAGGGAAGAGCGTTGGATTACAAAATTCATTTTCAGGTTCAGGTCCGTGTGGCATCTCCAAATACGATTTAGTGGAATCTGTGAAATGACGGAGCGCGGCAGCTCGGAGTTCCTGTGCAGAAGCCTTTGGGTCAACGTTGGCTATTAGCACGCCTTCAAAAGGGACATCATTATTGCTTTGTTCACGAGGACGTTTATCAAATTGATGTTCATCAACATATCCTGTCGTTAACGCTTCATCGTGCGGTTCTGAAAACTCAACATGGTAAGGCAAAGCAGGAAGCCTGGCGATGTCATCCAAAACTTGATTGTTTATTCTTATATTACGATACAGGTAATTATTGGCTTTCAGCCACAGCAGGGCACGCCGCACTTTATCAGCTCGAATAACCAATGGCATTGCTTTTGTTTTTATCCAATCTGCTGTTGGCGCATTGGAACCTGTATAAATTACACATATGGGGGCTACAATGTCCTCTATGGAGGGTGGAAGGAGTTCTGATACGATATCTGGACGTTGTGGGTGAACTATTACATGGCCCCTCATTCCTCTCTGATGAACTGGTTTAGAGTTTGAACCATAGTCCTCTTTGGATGCATTGCGGGTGTCTCCTTTCAGTCGCACAATGATAGTGCGAGCTCTGCATAAGCTTGTCATTGATTCTTCGATGGGCGTCAAGTCCTTAAGCTCTTCGGGAACATCGCCAATAAAAAGTCTGTTGGCAATAGACAAAGAGGGTATTTGACCACGCTGCAAAGCACTCCAACACTGTTTACATAAAATCATAGAGGTAGGAATTCCGTCAACTTCAACAACACCATCTTTATCGACCAAAAGGTTTTTCAACGGCCCCTCTGAATACAGGAAAGGTGGACATGCCACAGAAGGATGTAGCCACCTACTATCACGGACTTCGTCGGTCTCTTCAATATCAGAATCATTTTCACTGAGTTCGTCATCATTAATTTCGTCAAAGTCTGGTCGTCGCAAGAGCACGAGATCAATATCAGATAAAGGTACGGTTTTCGCAGAAGTCTTTAACGTCCGTTCAGCGCAGGACGCACAAGTTTGGGATGCAAGAGAAGCCGACAAGGTGTTTAACTTGAATTCTTCCACAAGCTTTTGGAGTAAATCTTTGGATGGGATTTCTGGCCAACAGCTCCGGGCGTCGCTTAGCGTCTCATGATGTTCACATGCTTCGAGAGTTTTTTTACCTTTGTTTGACGAAACGATGAATTTTTTGACGACACGACGAACCTTGGAGACTGAATCGGTATGATCACATTCAAGGTTGTACATTGTCGCTACTCGTCTTAAAGCTTTCAATTTCAATTTGTGAACAGTAGATGCAAGCAAATATGTCCTAAAATCAGAAATGCTAGATGAAGGAATTTCTTCAACAACGCGCTCACAAGCCAGAGGTGCTGAGCCAGTATCCTCACTGGCAGAAGTCTTACAACGACCTTCGCATACATGAGTAAACAGTCGATTGCGAAGTTCGTTAACAAGACCATCACAGGGGATCCCGTGTACACCACATAGATTAACCAACGTTGACTTGTCCATATCTTCAAAATCGTTTAAAAAATGAGACAATTGATAGAAATTCCTGGGATTGTGCAGAATTGCTAAACGGCCCTCATAAAAATCGACGTATTCAGCGTCTCCACTCAAAGGAGATCCAGGTTTCTTCTTAAATCCCAACAATGTGCAAAGATCACGAAACAAGACAGGAGACAAGCGTTTCTGATGATAGAGACTCAAGATTTCAGATGACAGTGAAACAGATAAACTGCTCATGCTACCTGACATCTTGGCAACACTTTTACAAGTCAGAGAGGCACGGCGGTGACAGTGACCATATAAAAAATGTTGGACAAGAGCTGTTCGTCTAGATTTCGTATCGAGTCCATCACACAAGATGCCATGCTGTTGCAAGACCACCGCCAAAACAGTGGTTGAGGGACCCATCGCAAACAATGTAGAACGTTCGTCACACAACACAGATGCCATATGAACAGATTCAGTTTCAGAATTTAAAACGTGTAGGGTAGACATGTTATCATCAACATCAATGTGTGCCTTTACAAATGGGTTAGAGTCTGCAAAATGTAAAACTCAAAAATGTGTACCTGATCAGAAGCCGACGAATGCGAATTGCGGGTTTCCACGAATGTCGAGGTAGAATCCTCCGAATGCGAAACTTCATCCCTGTTGTTTCCCAAATGTCTTGAATCAAGGTCAACCGGACACAAAACCTCGGCACCGGAATGTTGAATAATAAAAGACTGCGGATACAAGTGAGCAAGAAACAATTCACCACAACAAATACACATACGTCGTCAGTCGGTCGAGATACATCATCCTGAAAATCGACTTTAAGTCAGACCGACATAAGACAATAAGGTGACTCACAAAAGTCGAAGGGACAGCCAACGACATTGAGAGACACAACGCTCTCAAGTGAGCTTTCCAAACGGTCCCCAATATCACATCAAAATCAGTAAAATGATTTGTCGGTATCATAGAAATGAGGCATGTCAACCGGCTTTCTCCTATTTGCACAGACACCGCAATATCATGCGAACGTTGTTGTAGATCAAGGCCAAATCGGGTAAGAGCCGAAGTAGATACGAATGACCTTGAAGTAGATCGAAGGTCGACAGAAGCAACGTGGCCATTAAACTTGAAGTGAAAGTCAGACAAAGACATGACGGTCAGAGAACAAAGATTCAGATTTGGTTCACATCATCAAGAATGCCAAACATAACAAACAAATATAATTGCTAATGCTAACCACATAACCAAAATATAACTACGCGGATGGACAACCACGCTTCTTACATTTTCGGCCCAGACGCCAATCGTACTTCTGAGTTAACAGGTTGCTTTTCACGTTCCCTACATGCCATTCTAAGAGGCCAACGCCAACAAAACCAAAAAATTCTCGCTGTGCGTTAGGACAACAAGTAGGATGTTCGACCGGATGATATGCAGAGTCCTGAAAAATCACATATCCTTTGTTGAGCATCTCAAAATAGGTGGTAGACGCAGGTGGGATCCCGAATGTGTACGATACTTGCTTTTGAAGGGTTTGTGTAGGATAAAGACAGCCGAGATGCTCTGAGCTGACGAAGTTCATACACGCTGTCTGACCAGCACCAACGACGACACCCAAAAACGAATCTGGGCCATGCGCTTCTGTGACCGTGATAGTCCTTCCCTCTGGATTGACATACATGGAATGAGTGTACGCAGCAGCGGCCTGTCTTCTTAAAACACCAGCCCCAGAAAACCGGAAATGAAGGCCACTGAGCAGCTGGATAAAACTTTGAAGACCAGCTCGAGGTGTCGCAATGTTAAGGTCCCGAGGGACCCAATTGCTACCACGGCCATTTAACAGAATTTTCAACGCCATGGATCCAATTACGGCACTATTGGACTCAGCGAGAACTGCCAGAAACTCATCGAGGTGAGCTAAAATTCAACATCAGCGACGAGTCGAGCAACAGGAATGGTCACTAACCATGGACCACAAACGAGGATTAAAAAAAACGCACACGTCCGTTGAGATACGACTGAACAGCCGCATGACACAACCAACTAGATTGAGCAAAGGAAGTGAGAACGTCGAGGGGACAACACTCAAACACAAAATTCCTGAGGTCACCCCCTTCTCCAAAAAGAAAATTCAAGAATGCATTGACTGGCTCGGTAGCTTGCATGGGGTGATATAAGGAAGATCCGGACTCAAAGGAAACCTTTTATATGAGAAAGCGAAACAACTCCTATATAGACACCCCTCATACAGACACCCCTCAGATATGAAAAAGAAAAGCCATGTAGTCATTGGAGAGAATGAAGACATTTCCTTTTTAAAGCGTCGACTACAATAATGGAACGACGATGCCCATTAGGGGTAGAACAGACGGGGCCTTGCCAACAACAGGACTCGGAGATGAAAGGAGCAATGTGATGAGCAAAACGATCAGGTGACGTTAGAAAAGAACCCCTATACTCAACAGTACAGTACTAGAAGGTGGAGTAACGTGACGGGCAAAGATGGTCAGGTGACGTTCGCACGATCCTTGAGTGGCGAAGGGTGAGAAAACCTACTACTTACGTAGCAGGCATATGTAAATTATTACTCTTCTATTCATATTTGTATTGCATAGTCTATTTTCGCTTTTTTGTAGTATTCATAATTAATAATAATAACTAATAAGCAGTAATGCACTGGAATCACTGGAATCCACTGGAGTCCAGTGGACTATGACTGGACTCATAGTCCACTGGACTGGGACTGGACTCAGGAAAGTGGCTTGTAGTCCAGTGAGAGTCCAGTGGACTGGACTGGACTGGACTGGACTTGAGGCCAGTGGACTGGGCATTGTGCAAGCCAATCTGGCCTAGCAACTGGGCCACTGGACTCCACTGGAATCCACTGGAATCCACATGGATTACATGGGGGATGGTAAAGACCTCGGTAAGAAGGGGAAAAAAGCAAGGTGAGTGGCCTGTTTTATACCAGTACTTGCATACTAACTGTTCTATTCAGAATGACAGGTGCCCAGCAAGCACGCTCTTTTATCTCTATTTGATTATTTCTAATGTGATGTTGATAGGGTTGAGCGAGCTCTTGAAGCTGCTGGTACTTCTGTTGCACCCCCAAAGCATACTGGCAAATTATCCACCTCCTGCTCCTACCCTTTCGAGCAGCTGTTCTCGTATCAATCGTGAGCCAGAAGTTACTGCTGGATGTGAAGAAGTAAGTGGTGAGGAGAGCAATGAGGAAGATGGAGATGAGAGTGATGAGGTTGATGAGGGCAGTGATGGGAAAGATATCTGATTTGGCCCACCAAGAGGTCGTCATCAGGCCAAGTCTGGTTCTGGTTGTGAGGAGCCCTTGGCCAAGAGTAATATTTTATTTCATGTTTCAATCTTTTATTTATTTATTATGATCTATTCATAGATATTGATCTTTCCAATTTGGCACCTCCTGAGACAGAAGTCCCTGCTAATGGGTCTTCCTATACTACTGGGGGTATTTTGCATGGGCGTGCTGTTGGAAATTTGTTCAATATAGGTGACTCCATTTATGATGCACCACAAGAGGTCAGACCCCTTTCTAATGGTCGCATTAATATCACAATCGTCCATCAACCTCCTTCTGATGTTGTTATAAACAATGCCACCTTACATCTAAATGTCAAGTCCCCCTGTTTTGAGACATTGGGCCCACTTCTGAAACAGGTGGCCAAGAGCTATAAATATACAAAGTTTAATAAAGCTTCATCTCAGATCGCAATTATTGTGTGTATATTTTGGATAAGAAGCAGTGGTCCATCATGGGCCATTACAATGTAGTAGTTGAGGATGATGAGGATGTTATTTGGGAGGAGGATGACATTGGTAAAGTTACACATATTCTTCTGGTATGTTTTATTGGCTATTCTTGGTTTAAATTTTATTTAAATATGACCATGAGCAAATGGTTGCTTCTGCAATTCCACCATTGTTTCATCAGTGCTCTGTCTCTCTAGGCTCTTATTCAAGATCTCTTCCTCACTCCTTGCCTGTTGCTTCTGATTCTCGTGGACAGTCTTGAGCATCATCTATTAGTAGATCTGAGGTGACTGGTCCTTGAAGGCTTTCTAGTGCCAACAAAGCACTTCTGTTAGAATATCTTGGGATTGACGGAGATCTTGCTTCTCTGGATAAGGCTGGGTTACAGTCAGCCTATCAGAAGCTTAAGGCTATCATCAATGCTACACCTACAGTTATGGGCTTGAGCAAGGATGCTGAGTGGAAGTCACAGTTTGATGATGGAGCTGCCTGGGTTCCCAACATTGTCAACTTAACAGAAGAGTAGAAAGGACACTTGCATGTCAACAGCACCAACCAGAGTGGTATAAACGTGCAAAGCACAGCAAATGTCACAATCAAGCTGGAGTTCGCTGGATGTTACAACGCCCTGGTGAGAGTAATGCTTGGGAGCCAAATCGCAGAGGACCAAATCCCCAACAACATGATGCTCCAAATGCAGAACCATGAGAAGCCCCCAATTACTTCCGTGCAGGTAGATTCTATTGTGTTGAAACTATCTGTGCACCTTGTGGTGTCATTATTGCTTGGACAAAGTTTGATAAATCAGAATCACCAACAAATATTTTAAACTTCCTAGGAAAAGTTTATCCAACAGAAGAATCAAGACCTGATTATATTTGTATTGATAAAGGTTGTCAAGTGTTTGCAACTCTTTCTATGCCAAAAATATTGTAATCTCTCACCTGGAGATGGATCTGCTCCAAACCTTGTAGTCATGGCATATGATAAGAATGGTAGAGCATATGTGAAGCAAGCATTCAATACACAGGTATTTATTACTTTATTTAGATTCAATCTCACCTTGACACTGTATTACATCTAGGTTTGTGAGCAACTTAATGCATGGCTTGGTGGATATCAATCAATTCTCAAATGTATGACACTTGGAAATTTCAACTGGTTTTTACACACCATGCTGTTCTATCACACAAAGTATGTCCTCCACAAACAAGAGATGAAGAAATCAGATGAAGATGAGGAGGAAAACTTAGGTTTAGATGAAGAAGCTCAAGATGATGAGGATAACTAAATGGTAGTGAAGAGAAAGAGGTGTGCAGAAGTGTATATTAGTGTAAATGTACAGTTAGCTGAATAGTAGTAAAGAGAAGTATGCAGAAGTGTATATTAGTGTAATTAACATATACTTGCATTTAAATATAGGTTTTATACCTTATTCTTCTCATATCCTCATGCATTGAATGCACATATGCTATGAGAGGAAAAGAAATATTCACAGAGATATTTCTGCAGTAACAGCTGCCAAGTCTTTAATGGCTCTCAGCTGAACAAACCCATATATTGAATTTGACCCAATCTGTGCCATTAAAATACTTACTGCTGGGCCACATCATGCCATCTTAGCATCAACAAATCCATTGGGCCCAATAATGTATACATATCATTGGCCCCATTGGGGTAGCTCTATGGTACATAGGACAATTGACCATGTGGAGTAGCCTTAATCCATAGTGTACTCTATGAGTATTTGTGGAGGGGTTGGAGTGATAGAGGAAGTGGTGGGGGTGATGGAGGCAGAGGGAGCAGAGGGAGTACAGTGCAGTGATATAGGGGAGTGGGGGAGGGAGGGGGAGGGAGTGCAAGTATTAGTTACCTTACCCCACTAACACTGAGCCCCCCATCCATACAAACAGTGATACGGATGAAACCATTTCACCCATATAAAATTCAATTTTAACGATTTTACCGATAAAGGTCATCTCTAATAAATACACTGCATACA
>NW_001889916.1:231631-243948 GCF_000143565.1 Laccaria bicolor S238N-H82
AGGGAAGGAGGGGGGAAGGGAAAAGGGAAAAGGAAGGGGGGAAGGGTAAAGGGTAAAGGAAGGGGGGAAGGGAAAAGGAAGAGGGGGGCACAAGAAATAGGGGATTGACAAGGGAAGGGGGATGGAAAAGGGAAGGGGGAGGGAAAAGGGAAGGGAAAGGGAAGAGGGAGGGGAGGGACAGGGAAGGGGGAGGACAAAGGAAGGGGGAGGACAAAGGAAGGGGGAGGGAAAAGGAAAGGGGAGGGAATAGGAAGGAGGAGGGAATAGGAAGGGGGGAGGGAAAAGGGAGGGGGCTCGTCGTCGTCCGTTGACATGTCGCCGTCGTCCTCGTCGTCGTCCGTTGACGTGCGGCCGTCTCGTCGTCGCTGACGTGTCGTCGGTCGACGTGTCGTGTCGTCGTCCTCGTCCGTCGTCGTCGTCGTCGTCGTCGTCGTCGTCCGTTGATGTGTCGTCGTCGTCGTCCGTCGTCCTCGTCCGTTGACGTGTCGTCCTCGTCGTCGCTGACGTGTCGTGCGTGGTCGTCGTGTGTTGACGTGACGCGTCGTTGTTGTCCGTCGTCATCGTCCGTCGTCGTCGTGCGTTGACGTGTCGTCGTCCTCGTCGTGCGTTGACGTGTCGTCGTCCGTCGTCGTCGTTGTGTCGTTGTGTCGTCGTCCATCGTCGTCGTCGTCGTCGTTGTCCGCTGGTGTGGGCGTGATTCGAGGTGACCGCGCTGGTCGCGGCGACGGTGGTGGTGGTTGTGGTTATGGTTGTGGTTGTGGTTGACAGCAAAACAGAGATTGTTTGTAGAATTTTAACGGCCGTATGGTGTAGTGGAAATATTGTTGCTGGGACTTTCGCGTGTTTCGCACTTTCACGGTCATCCCCGTGCAACGCGTATCAACAGACCATAGTTGATGGTGCCTGCTGATGAGCCCATAGAAAAAAAAAAGTTGGTCAGTAACTTTTGATTTGAACCCAGCCCCATACACTCAGCACTGGTTTGGCATTGAAACTACAGTCCAAGCTGGGCCTGGACATGAGACCAGGATGGAAATCAAGAATTCACCCATTCCTGGCCAGGCTTATGTTTATGACTCTTTCAACTCTTTTTGGCTAAACAGCAGCCTTGAGGTTTGTGCTGCCATCATTTATGCTCTGATATAGGGTTACATCACATGTAGTAGCTACTGACCACAATACCACCACTTACCCAGTCAGCTACATGCTGGGGAAGCCCTTCCGCCCTTTCCACTTAGTGATGAGAGTGTGTTTCGTGCTTTAACACATTAGCTCTTGCTCTCTGCTTCATTTCTGTGCTCTAGTCTCATTCTGGGTGTCTCTACTGCCACCTCATCAACATCATTGTGTCCTGTATTGTCCCCCGTCCTACGCCATATGTCTTACTGTCTCACCATCTTCATCTCCACATCTATACCGTCTACGTCGTGCCTTGTGACATCACCACCTTCCGCCCTACGTCACCATGCCGGAAAAGAAGACTGCTTCGAAGAAGAACCCTGTCAGTCAGGTACCACCCGCAGTAACGCCGCCAGCGCCCGCATCCGCATCCGCATCAAAACCAGCAGCAGCATCATCGCCACCACCACCAGTATTGGAAGAGAGCCTGGCGAAGCTCATCGCTCTTGCCACGTCATCGCCAGACTCGCCATTAGGCCTCATTTGGGCGCACGCCTTTCGGGAAGGGTCGAGGGATGGATTTCGAAGGGGAACAGAGCTTTTCAAGGACAAGGATGTGAAGCAAGCATTTCGTGATGGTGCAGATGAAGGACAGATAATGGGGATACTGAATGAGAGGAAGGAATGGGAGGCAGCAGGCCACGGCTTCTGGTGTTTTGACACAAAAACAGATTGCTTCTCTTGCGATGTAGGACTTCCCGAGGGACACACCTGCACTGCCAACAAGCTCGATGCTATGGTTCAGGTTGATTCCGTTGAGGCTCGCCCACCTTCTCTTGATGCTGCTATTCAGGTTTCCCCCTCACATCACACTTCCTCATCCCAGACCACTCCACCTCTTCTTGTCAATGCCGAAGCTCAAGCCCAGCTTATGGATCTGCCCCCTGCTGCCACCACTGCTCCTACCTTGGATCCCCCAGCCTTCGATTGGTCTGATGACGCCGCCTCCATACCTATTGTCCCCATATTCCCTAAAAACCAACCTCGCCGTGACCTTTCTGCCCTCCGCACCACCAACCCCAACCCCTTCAGCTCGTTAGCCCATCGGAACCGCCGTTCCCAATTGCCTTTGGAAAAATGTGAGGTTTTCCGGTCCCAACCACCATTTTGGCCACGTCGAGCCCCACCATTCTTCCCTGTCTCACAAACTACTCCTCATCAACGCCTCTTTTCAGTCTCAAACCCCACCACACCACCATTGTCACCAACCCCATTGAAGATTCCTATGGCCCTCAATTGGGAATCCGATCCACGCCTCTTAGATTTGAGTCAAGCTTTGAAGGCACTTGGTTGGGTTCGTTGCTGATCTTTCTTTAAGTTTATGTTCCTACTGTGTCCATCACATCTTTTTCTTTTATTGCTTTGTTTGATTCTGGATTTCTACTCTATATTTTTCTAGTCCTCTTAGATTTTTTCTTCTTTTTTAGCAGCTGGCGACGGGGATGTCGCCTTATGGGAAGGGGGCAGATGGAATAGGGATTCCCTGCTCCAGAGCGCGGTCACGTGCACGTACATACACACATCACATGTAGTAGCTACTGACCGCAATACCACCACTTACCCAGTCAGCTACACGCTGGGGAAGCCCTTCCGCCCTTTCCAACGGGCAGGGCAGAGAAATCCAAGCATGCCAGATTTTAGAGTTGTAATACTACTAGGTCAAAAGTGAAGACGAGAAAACCTTCAATATCAAAAAAATTCATTGTTGATATGGCTCTATGCTTTGTGCTTTTGAATAACCTACTGCAGCCTAAGGAGGAACTTGAGGACCGGAAAGGCCACCATTCAGATACCGTCAAGGCCAAATTCCATCAGGATGTGAAGGCCCACTGTGCTTTAAAAGGGGAGCCAGAAGACCAGAAATACATTATCAAGGTGCTTGCTTACCCTCTCAGCATCTTATTGTTAGAGAAGTTGACAAACCAACTTGGATGTAGGGTGAATCTGATGATAAGTCAGCTTTGTCCACTGGTGGACCAGTGGTACATATAGAACTGCCACATGCATAGTTGATTCATGGTAAAAGCAGGAAACCAATTTGATATCAGGTCCATGGGGGTCAGCTCCTGCACTCGATGACAATGATATTGACATCAATGACTTCCTGGTATGTTATCATTTAGCTCTGAGGTTATGTCTAGACAATAACAACTCTTTCAGATTGGTTCTGTTGAGGACCCATATGAGGCTGATGATGATATCGACATCAACGACTTCCCAGTAAGTTATCCTGAAGCTCTGACATTATAGAGTCTAGACCATCAGAACTCTGTTCAGATAGGTCCTGTCAAAGAGCCATATGGGGCTGATGAAGATATCGACGTCAACGACTTCCTGGTAAGCAACTCATCTTCAAGTTTTGACAGATGGTTACAATTATTCTCAGATTGGTTGTGTTGAGCCACTTGCATGTGGTGCTGATGACAGCCCCATGGAAGATATTGACCATGCCTTTGAAGGTCAACATCTTGAACCACATTTTGCTGTTGCTGTCAAGGAAGAATTGTGGGATGATATTTCCCTTCTCAACTCAATCCTCGACCTGCAATGTGACCGTGTTTGGAATTTGACAGTGTCTTGTTGCCATCTCCAGCTGAAGTTTGTCAACAATGGGCCTTGGAGGCAGACACAACCCAAGCAAACTCTATATATGAAGTTGAGGAGATGAAGAAGACATCTCCTCGCTGCTGGAATTCATTTTTTAGATCTCAAGCTTGAGGATGAACTCAAGGACATCATGGTTTCATGTAAGTTCATGGCGATGAGGTTTGGTGGCAGCACACAAGAGACCACTCCAAATATGTCAAAGGTGAACTTTGACAAACATGGTTTTGACAACTTCATGTACTGCAATATGGATGCTCACTCAATGGCACCAGAGATTCCAGAGGCTGGTGGCCTTTTTTTCAACCCTGATCATGTACCAGGTTTTACAGGAATTGAGTACCACTTTGTGTGACATTGGCATTCAGCACACCTGTAAGATGATGATCACAGCAATTTCCAAAGTATCAGTACAACTCCAGAAGACTGGATTTCAATAACAGGCAGGTTGCATCAGAGGCTGAGCTCTCTGTTGCTGGTATATCTCCTGGCTTGGTTGATGAGGTGCTCTGGACTGAGACCGACCTCCTCACTGATAATGATTCCATAGTACTCTATCAACTTGCAGACATTGAACCTGTACACCTAAGGTCAGAGTTTGAAATCTTCCCATGCCACTATGTTTCCTGTCAAGTACCTATTACAATGTACTTCACTGCCTCTGTCTGTAGTATCAAATAAAATGGTTTGTCAATGCAGTGCTGGCTGCAATGGCTGGGGAGACCCCAGACCCCTCCCCTTAGCCTCTGGTGCTTTGCTGCTGCCCTGGCTGTTATGCTGTGCTAGCCTTTCTGCTGTGCTGGCCTTTACACTGTGCTGGCCTTGGGCCACCACATCACATGACCACCACCACAAACAATCCTGGTGGCCCAAGAACAATGACAACCATGCAAGAAACAAATACGACCGCCTCACAACCTGACAAGCACATGCCCATGTCAACCCTCAACAACAACAAGTCGTGGCGTAACCCCCACCACCACAAACAACCTCCCAACAGATGAGTGCCACTGCCCAGCAACAAAAACAACCACAAGAACAGTCATAATGACTGCCAAATGACCACCAGCACCCACAAGACTGACGAAGCGCCCACCAGCTCCCCTTTCAAAGCACAGTGGAACTTCACATCCTCATGAAATTTGGTCTTGATATCTGAAAAGTGGTTCCAATCACCCAATGGGCCAGCTTGCTGTGAAAGGAATATGTGATGTTGATGTGTCAACCAGTCGGATGAGTTACAATGGAGTCTAGATTGTGCCAAACTGACATAAATCATGGTAAAGCATCTCCCATTAACAATTATTGTCTTAAGTCCATAAAATATGATCAACAGATGGCCATTTCTAGATTGTGTTCCCCTGCTCCAGTATTGCAATTCAGTTACCTGTGAATCCCTTCTAGTCATTTTCCCATCCATCTTTGTCCTCCAACTTCAAGTCAGCTTCCTCCTCCTCATCCTTGCCTTTACTACCCTCCCCCTCATCACTCTCATGTTTACCATGCTTTCTTTTTTTAACTCCATGAACTACCTTTTTCTTGTTGGTTTTGCAACCAGCCTCTGAGGAATCCCAGGTTTTGAGTTCTTTGTTGATTCAGCGTTGAAGGGACTTGTCAAACCCAACACATTTCATCATCCAGAGGTGAAGAACCTATAAAGAATCAATACCAGGAGAATAGAAATGAGATAAAAACTCACTTCTACACCACAATCAAATCTGCCTGTATATTACCAGCAGTCACTTTCCCCTTGTACTCTCCTGAATCCCAGACCTTCTCCAGCTGCTCTTCTGTTGGAGTGTGAATGTTATGCTTTTTTTGAGTGAGAATACATAAGTGAACACTGGACCCCCAGCCTTCTTGAAGATCATGTGAGCCCAAGTAGATTTGACCTAGAAATCAAAGTAGCTAATAATATAGTGTTACCAAACCTGTTCATTTGTTTGTTCATTACGATATCAGCTCAAATTCCTTCACAAAGGAGCAATGCGAGCTTTATTGACTTGACATGAAGGGGCTTTGCCACAATGAAATACTGTAAGTTCTATATTGGTTTTCTGTCTTCTAGCTAATGTGCTCAATGTATGACACAGGTTTGTAGATTCAATGTTAAAAAAAAGAGTGGACACTACAGTTCTGCTTCTTGAGCAATGGCAAGGACATACTTGGCATATACAGATTCAAGGTATTGGAAGTTTGAGGCACTATTGTTGAAGGAGTGAAAAGGATGGACAATTTGCCATATTGCTATATAATTTGGTTTGGTTGCAAACTCCTTGAGGAATGCTTGAATGACCAATATCATTCTGCAATGATATCAATGATGAACAAGTGCCTCCTTTTTGTGAAAACTTCCCATAGAACAACACAGCAAGCTGGCCCATTGGGTGATTGGAACCACTTTTCAGATATCAAGACCAAATTTCATGAGGATGTGAAGTTCCACTGTGCTTTGAAAGGGGAGCTGGAAGACCAGAAAGACAGTATAAAGGTGCTTACTTTACCCTCTCAGTGTACTGTATATCTTCATCATTTTGTCCAGCTTCTAGAAAAATGGGGGCTTTCATGCAAGCACTGGACTTGTGCTCCTTCCAATCTGCTTTCTGGCATGCTATACTGATTGGTTTATGCTTATCATAATGATCCTTTTATGTAACCTTTGTTGATACTTCAAGTCTAGTATTTGTAACTGCATTGTGATTCTGCATGTTAATTTTGCACATCTGACAAATAAGGTGTTTGGCCCTAGTATATCATCACTCAATCATGGAATCAATATATCATTACCAACCCTGTTCATTTGTTTGTTCCATTTCCCTTGCAATAGTGACTGAGATTTGGATGCTTTGTACTCTCCTACATATGTTCACAAGGCCTTGGGGGTTCTCTGTATCCTGGTAAAAATGCCATTGAGTGAGCATCCCCATTGCAGTACATGAGGCCCTCAAAACCATGTTTGTTGAAGTTTGCCTTTGATATATCCAGAGTGGTCTTTTGTATGCTGCCACCAAACCTCATTGCCATGAACTTATATGAAACCATAACATCCTTGAGTTCATCCTCAGATTTAGAAAATAAATTCCTGCAGAAAGGAGACATCTGGTGGTAACCCCTGGATCCATCACAAGATCTTCTTGCTTCTTCATTTTGGGCTAGCACCAAATGTCAGCTTGACAGCAGCAAATATGCAAGGAAAAAAACCTGACAAACATTGCACCAATTTGACTCAACCTTTTTATTACAGAGTCAGCTCGGGTTGGATCTGCCTCCAAAGCCCACCATTGACAAACTTCAGCTAGAGATGGCAACAAGACTCTGTCAAATTCCAAATACAGTCATGTCACAGGCTAAGAATTCAAAAGGGAACTGTCATTCTCATGAAAATCATGCAATCACAACATATGACAAGACCAACATGTACTTTACCCTCCCCAGCTTAATCCAGATGGCATGCATGGAAGGGGGTGGATTCCAGGAATTCCAGATGGATTCCATGGATTGGCTGATGGATTCCATACTTGTTCCAGAAACATTAATTTCATGGATTCCATTGATTAACCCTGACCCTTTCCTGCTTCATCAATCAACTATAAATGTAACACTGTTGCCTTGTACAGCAGGGTGTGCTATTAGGCAGAGCAGGAACAGGGATTTGTTGGAGCAAGTAACAGTGACATTTTCCATGCCACCCTTTTATTGACTTGCTCAGCAACACAAATGAGTCAGTTTTATTAGCAGAAAGTTCAATAGCTGTTTCTCACATTTGAAGGTGATGCAGAGTGAGACAGAGCCAAGGAGGTAACCATATAAGGAGATTATTTGTCAGCTTATCTCCTTATATAGTAGAATGGGTCTGGTGGAGGAAAAGAATCTTACTATGGCTTACCCTATAAGGAAATTTTCCTCTTTGAGTTTATAAAATTCCATCATGGCTGCAGGTGGCACCCTCAAATCCTTCTGTTTGTCTCAGGGTGTCTTCCATGAACTTACACTGGCATCTTGCATTAATAGCTCCATATTACAAGTTGCAAGCAACTTTTGTTAAATTTTTGTGGACAGCCATTTCAAAAGCCTGTTTCAACCTTTAGCTTTTACTTTTATGACATTGAGAGCTTTGAGCTAACCTAGACTTTATATAATGGGAGTGCTGATTCAACCCAGACTTTGGGTAATAAAAATGCTCATTCCACCCAGATTTTGATGCATTCAAGTGCTGATTCAACCCAGACTTTGTATAATGAAAGTACTGATTCAACCTGAATTTTGTCCATGTCCAAGTGTCCCTGTTTACACAGACACATTCTTGACCACATACCATGACCACTGCCTACAGAGGAAAACAGGCACCCACATATGAAGATGACCTCCCATGAACAAAAAGACAAGATGGGCCCAAACCAATGTGAGTCCCCAACTCTGTCTCCCCCCTCATGGCCTCTGCTAAGACATGATATATAATTCAGCAAAATTTCTGCTTAACTCTGTCCCAGTCCTGAGGGGTGAAATCCATCTGGAGGCCACTTGGATTCCAGGTGGAGTTTATGTGGACTCCAGATGGATTTTAAAAGAAATTGTGGCATAACTTCTTTTTCAGATAGAGTCCATGTGGAGTTCAGATGGAATCTGTGGGGGAGGGTAAAGTACACCAGTATTCTATGTTCAACACTTTGTTTTATACTAGATTGTGAACAAGGACATCAAACAGTGATAATAGTGGGTACCAGGAGATAAAACAATATGTCCAGATGGTAAAACAATAGTTCTGTATGGTCAGAAAATGTTACAGGAAAGTCAAACAATGTTCCCAGGAGGTCAAAAACAAATTTGGGCACTAACAGAAGTTGAAATCTTTGCCTTTGATTTTGACATGCATTGAGTGCACATATTTGCTGAGAGGCAAAAACAATATTCACAAAGGTATTTTGGCACTAACAGCTGCCAAAGTTCTTGACTTTATTATATATGCAGTTCCCATGGTTCCTGGGAGCCAACACAATATTCCTGGAGATATTTTGGCACCAACACATGCTGAAATCCCTCATTTTGACATGCATTGAATGCACATATGCTATGAGAGGAAAAGAAATATTCACAGAGATATTTCTGCAGTAACAGCTGCCAAGTCTTTAATGGCTCTCAGCTGAACAAACCCATATATTGAATTTGACCCAATCTGTGCCATTAAAATACTTACTGCTGGGCCACATCATGCCATCTTAGCATCAACAAATCCATTGGGCCCAATAATGTATACATATCATTGGCCCCATTGGGGTAGCTCTATGGTACATAGGACAATTGACCATGTGGAGTAGCCTTAATCCATAGTGTACTCTATGAGTATTTGTGGAGGGGTGGGAGTGATAGAGGAAGTGGTGGGGGTGATGGAGGCAGAGGGAGCAGAGGGAGTACAGTGCAGTGATATAGGGGAGTGGGGGAGGGAGGGGGAGGGAGTGCAAGTATTAGTTACTTACCCCACTAACACTGAGCCCCCCATTCATACAAACAGACCATAGTTGATGGTGCCTGCTGATGAGCCCATAGAAAAAAAAAAGTTGGTCAGTAACTTTTGATTTGAACCCAGCCCCATACACTCAGCACTGGTTTGGCATTGAAACTACAGTCCAAGCTGGGCCTGGACATGAGACCAGGATGGAAATCAAGAATTCACCCATTCCTGGCCAGGCTTATGTTTATGACTCTTTCAACTCTTTTTGGCTAAACAGCAGCCTTGAGGTTTGTGCTGCCATCATTTATGCTCTGATGTAGGGTTGCATTGAGGGTTGTAATTTAACTTTAAAATATCCATGTTTTCCCCTTTAACAACCCCCTCACATTTCAAGGACCCATCTTCCCCCACCTTCTCATCTATGACATGAATAACTTCACCCCCATGACAATCTGGAGTCTGTTGGGTATCCCTCCACCCAACCCCTACCCCTCCAAACCCCATTTCACCTATTCTGAAAGGGCATGTGGCATAACACTGGTCTCTTAAGGGATCTAGCTCAATACTTCAGAGGCCAGTTGCAATCTTCAGATAACTCAATGGTTCCTCATCCTGCTTCACCACCATGGTTGGAGCTGGTGCCCCAAGCATCTGTTGAAAGGGTCACCCTTGGCTGTAGCCCTATGCCTTATTCCTTGGGATAATGCAGTTTTCCCTATTACTCAGGGAGTGCCTGCACCCAGGTGGGTCTATGCAAGTCATTCTGGTTTCTCATTTTACTGTATTTAGTTGAAATTAGCAGTACTTTACCCTCCCTGGGTTATTCCATATGGAATGGATGGAATGGGGGGTGGACTGCACAAATTCCAGATGGATTCCATGGAGTGGGGGAAATTGATGGATTCATCTTGTATGTCATGGCCTTAGAAGCAAACAATATCACACAATCACCCATTTTGGAGCTCTGATGGTTTTTCAAATCTCCCACTTGTTCCTTCACTATAAAAGTTAAATAAAATATATCAGATATATGTTGACATATTAATGCTTGTTCTTGAACACTTTCTGCCTCCATCGGGGGGGAGAAATTGATGGATTGGAGGACCAGACCTTGGATGTCATAGTTTAGAAATAAACAACTGTAAATAATAAGATATATTCAATAGGGACCAAAAAAACACTAATCCTCATCGCATTCTGCCAGGGTTTCAAGCACAGGGTCAATGCCACACCCAGGGCCTTCATTGGCTTCATCCACGCTCACTATTTTTCACGTGTGGTGGGGGTGGGTTCATGTGGATGTGTCATCATGTCGTGTCATCATCCTGGCATGTCGTTGTCCTGGCATGTCGTGTTGTCATGCTGGTGTGTCATGTCGTCATCCTGGTGTGTCGTTGACATGTCATTGTGTCAGTACTTTACCCTCCCCGGGTTATTCCATATGGAATGGATGGAATGGGGGGTGGACTGCACAAATTCCAGATGGATTCCATGGAGTGGGGGATGGATTCCATGACTTTGGGGGATGGATTCCATGGAATGGGGGATGGATTCCATGACTTTGGGGGATGGATTCCATGGAATGGCTGATGGATTCCATACTTCCCCCACATGGATTCCATACTTTTCCACATGGATTCCATACTTTTTTCAGATGGAATCCATACTCTATTCTATATGTTCTGTACCATTTTAAGGGTGGAATCCATATGGATTCCACATGGAATCCACATGGAATGACTTTATGAAATAATTCTAAGTTGAGCAGGAAAAATTGAAATGTATTAAATAAATAGACTACACAATTTATTTTTACTATTCTCAAAATTTAAGGGAGGGGGGAAGACAGGGGGAAGTGATGGAGGGGGGAGGATGTAGTAGAGAGTGAGGGGGGAGGGAGGGGGAAGGAGTGATGGAGGAGAGAGGGAGTGGTGAAGGGAGGGAGTGGTGAAGGGAGGGAGTGGTGAAGGGAGGGAGTGGTGAAGGGAGGGAGTGGTGAAGGGTGAGGTGGGGATGGATGGAGGGGGGAGCAATGGGAGGGGGAGCAATGGAGGGAGGGGGAGAAATGGGAGGGGGAGCAACAAGGGAGGGAGGGGGGATGATGGAAGGGTGGTGGTGAGGAATGATGGAGGGGGGGGGAGCTCACCTGGGCTCGTTGTTGCCCATTTCCGTTGACGCGAGCGGAATCCTCCGTGCATGGGCGCGCGTCGTCGTCGGTCGTGGGTGGTGGGCTGTATTGGCGTCCGTGGGGGTGGGTTGCCGTTTCGTTCGTCTTTGCGTTGGCGTTTGCGTTGCGCTCGTGGGTCTTTGTTGTCATGCATGGGCGTTCGTTGTCATGTCGTGGGTGCTCATGGGCAGTCGTTGTCGTGGGCGGGCGTTCGTGTGTGGTGGGGTCGTGTCGTCGTCTTCGTCTGCTGGGCATTTGTTTTCGTTCGCGTGCGGTTGTCTCGTGGGCGTTCATGGGTGGGCGGGCTTGTTGGTTGTCATGTCGTGGGCATTCGGTGTCGTGTCTGGGCGCTCGTTTCTTTTTTTGGGCGCTCGTGGGCAGTGGGGGTCATGTGGGGCGGTGTGCGTCGTTTGTGGGTGGGCGGGCTCGTCGGTTGTCGTGTCCGTTGGTCGTTTGGTTGCCACGTCGCTGACCGCGACGTCGCACCTGGTTTGTTCTTGTCAAAAGGTGGACTGGGAGGGGTTACCCAGTCCACTTACCTGGGCTGCAGTCGAGGCGGAACATCCATTGACATTCCGCGTTGTCGTCGTCGCCTCCCATCCGTGTGACATGGCGTTGCCACGTGGTGTGGCTCTTGTAATGGCGGGGTCGTTGTTGACGACGTTGCGTGTTGTCGTGCATTGTCAGCGTGGTCGTCGTCGTCAGCGTGGTCGTCGTCGTCGTCGATGTCGTGGGCGGTCGTGGCTTGAGACGGTGGGGTGGATGGTGATGGTGATGGTGGAAGGAAGAAACGACGTGGCATTGGCAACGCGTCGTGTCACGTTTGAGAGACCACGTGACAAAAGCCGGTATATACATACCTTTACTTTACCATATAATAATGCCTTTGTGGCTCAGTTGGTTTGAGCACTGCATAAT
>NW_001889916.1:244789-245689 GCF_000143565.1 Laccaria bicolor S238N-H82
TTTCAGATGCCAAAAATGGCCTCCAGAATAAAATCCTTCTCAAAGCTCCAGCTTTCACTGAAATTAGTCCATACCAAGGGAAGCATAACACAACTACATAATGTAAAAGAATACACAAATACATTTGAGGTACAATAGATTCTTAGAAAGAACCAGAAAAATGAACCAACCTTCATTCTTTTTGCACTCAACTGTATATGAAGAACACAAGAGAAGGCTTCTTCGGCGTGACTGATAGACTGATAGCAATCATAGAGTATTCCAATGCCATACCAAGGATTTGGGTCCACAAATGTCCAAGGAAATTGTCATCCTTGATTCCTTTGTCTGTAGATAGGTAGTCAGTCTTCAAATCTGTGAAATATTATGAAACAAAGAAAGTTACCAACTGCGTCCAGGCACATTATCCATTGTGCATCCAGGCACATCATCCATCCCTTATCTCAGTACTTCATCATGCCCCACTGATTCCTGCAGGAATGAAGGCATTCCACTGGATTCCAGTGGAATCCACAGGAATGGCACAGGAATAGACAGGAATGAATATTTTGGAGCCAAGGGCTTAATAAAGACTTCATTCCAGTGGAATAGACACACAATAAGCATCATATTGTACATTTACACAACTATATACACTTCTCTCTTCTTCCCTTGCTATTTTTTACAGAACTATATACACTTCTCTTGTCTTTCCTTGCTATTTTTACATTTATTTAGGGTTTACTCATCCTCTTCATCCTCTTCTACAATTTCCTCATCCAATCCCAAGCCTTCCTCTTCTTCAGCATCCTCTTCCTGCTGTCTCTTCAGTTCCTCTGCATCTTCTTCTCTCTTTTTCTTCACCAGCTGTTTTCGGAGAACATATTTGGTATGATAAAATAACATAGAGTGCAAAAACCC
>NW_001889916.1:245739-267760 GCF_000143565.1 Laccaria bicolor S238N-H82
TTGAGACACCACGTGACAAAAGGCGGTATATACATACCTTTACTTTACCATATAATAATGCCTTTGTGGCTCAGTTGGTTTGAGCACTGCTAATATTGACGAGGTTGAGAATTCAATTCCTGTAGATGTAAAATTTCTATTTTTACTTAAATATAGTAAGGACACTATAAATACTGTATTCTAATGGTATAATGGTCATCCATGGAATCCATGTGGACTGCTCCATGGAATCCAAGGTGGATATGCCTGCATTCCATGTGCAATCCAATGGAATCCATATGGAGTGGTGTTGGAGTCCATATGGAATTAATCATTCCATGACCATTCCATGGTCATTCCATATGGAATCCATGAGGTCTATGGAATAAGAAAATGGCTGGGTCCTCAGCCAACATGGATTCCATGGATTCCATACGGAATAACCCAGGGAAGGTAAAGACCTCCATCGTGTCATGGGTGGCGCTGGGTCGCCATGCCATTGTCCTGGAGTCATCGGCGCCTGTCGTGGTGAGAACGGAGTGATGGGGTGGTGGTACACATACCATTGGCCCATGACGTTGCCATGTCATGGGTGTTGTTGGGCACTGACCTTGTTCCATGTCCCACATTCCTCGTGTGTTGGATTCATACATAATTATAATACTCAGAGGAGATCATGGATGACGATGACTGGAGCGATTGTGATGGAGAGGAGATGCCAGTACCCATACCCAGTTTGCCTGATCGGGGGTATGGATCGGCCGAACATCAACAAATCCTCTTACCATCCTCATTCCAATCAGCCCTTCTGCCTACATCACTGGGAGAAGCCCGGTGCGTAGAGATAGAATTGAGAGTGGCCCAGGCAAATAACGCTCTCAAACGTTTATGGGAAGCCATCGGTTACAAGTCATTCCTTTACTGCAGGAGAGTTCGATCAGAGAAATCAAAAAAACATGTAACTCGGGCTTACAATGCTGTACAAGGATCCGATCGCAATATGAAAAGTGCTCTCCAGGCATACAACCAAGCTCGATGGGCTCTCAATCAGCTCAATGCTCCTCAGGGCACTTGTGACTGATACAAGCCAATAGGGAAAAAAGATACAAGGGCACTAACTACGGTATACGATGGCAACACCCGGGGTCAAAGAAATATTGCTTTGCCATGGTTCTGGAATATGGCCGTGGCTGATGATTCGTTGGGTTCAACTTACATGGAACAAGGTCAGATCCAATCACTTTTATTCCTCTAGATGAATTGAAACAAGACAACCCAATAGTATATCGGGTGAATTGGCTTAGAGCAAAAGCTCGGTATGACCGATGGTTGGAAGAGCATACCTTGATCCCAAACGAAATGAACTGGACCCGGCTCTTTTTCATCAACAAAGCCAAGGAGTGGGCCAGGCTGAGGGACTTGGTGCCAGACAAGCCGGGACATGTTTCCTTCGCGGAGGGACATATCAGTATGTGGAAAGAGCTTGCCTTCCAGGCCACCAAAGAATTTATAAATGCCAGTGTCATGTGCCAGTCTATTGCAT
This sequence comes from Laccaria bicolor S238N-H82, assembly GCF_000143565.1. Classification (NCBI taxonomy): domain Eukaryota; kingdom Fungi; phylum Basidiomycota; class Agaricomycetes; order Agaricales; family Hydnangiaceae; genus Laccaria; species Laccaria bicolor. Next base: position 247,262 of record NW_001889916.1, read on the forward strand.
TACCTAATCTTGGTTGAATTAGATTATCATCCATCTTTATCCAACACTACCATGTCTTCTACACCAGTACTCTCTACACCAGTACCCCTGTGCTGCAGGTTGAAATTGACTGGATGAAGGATATGATTCAAGGTCAAAAGTTTGACGCACATTTTGGTAAACGTCTCCTGTGGGAGAACCCACAAGAGTTCCAGGAAGTGCTCGACTACTGGTCATCTCGGTTTAGGGCCATTCACACAGCTAAGCTTGCAAAGCCTATCGAGCCCGAGTTCCAAATCTCATGGGATGAGTATTATGTGGCCGAAGTGGTGAGCCATATGATTTCTCTGGATCCAGTCACGACTAACCTTGTTCCTTTGGAAAGGGCTTCATGATTGATAGTATTGGAATGGCCTTCATTCATGGGCATGAGGTAAGCCATCCTGAAGGCTATTTTTCTTGCTGATGTTGGCCCCAGTTTGAGGTCCCCGCATTCCATAGAAGCTGTATTCAGCATGACCCACTTCACCCTGACATGGTGATTCGAAGAGATTCCATTTGGCCTTCATATGAGTTTCCATGGTGGACGACTCCTAAGAGCTATCCGAAGGAGGGAATCTACTACATGCTTAGCAAGTCAGCCAAGTGGTATAAGTGGGCTGAAGATGGTGCTTTGCCACTTGTGCGAACGAACATTGAGACGTCAAACCTATCACCCGAGGATGTCAGCCAGCTTAAAGCACAATTGGAGAAAGCGCGGGAACTCATTGTGGAAAGGATTGAACATGCCAAGGCCGAGGTGGATCTTATGATGCGACAGATCAGGGATTGGGAAGATATTGTATTTTTGTCTTCAAGGAATTGATGTACCTCATAGGTACCCAAAAATGGGTGACTAAAGTGACCAGGCATAGTTTATGAAACTGATTGATCATGAAATAAAGGGAGTCCCACTGAACCTTCATGTCATGTACAAGTTGTGCTGGCTTAACTTGTATGGTCACGGTCGGATCCTCAGTTGACTTGAACTACCCTTTCTTGTTTCCATCATCTATTACTTCTGCCAGGTGCTCACATCAATGACCTGAGGCACATACTGCTCATATGGTACTCTGACACAATGCAATTGGGTCGTGAACAACCGCTTCTTCATAAGTCTGATTATCAGGATTGCTTGTAGGGCCTGATGCAGATGCAATAAATTCCCCTGTATCATCTACCAGGGCGATGTTAGTAAAGGCTTCAATAACATGAGTTGAACATATGTTGGTAATGTGTGGGAAACATCATATATGATTTTCCTTGTGATTGAACTCAACCTCATGAGAGCGTAGAAGTATCTCGAGTTCTGTCAGGAAGGCATCATTGAGTGAGCAGTTATTGAGGGTCCAATGGCCTCCCTGTCCAAATAAGCATGAAGTAGGAAGGGGTAAGAAAATGAAACATAGACATGCCTTGACCGTGATCCCAACTTGATCCAAGAGATGGAGTACAATCCTTGCTAGCCTGTTCCTGTTGTGGCTTCCTCAAAGACAGTGAAATGCGATTAGTGCAGAACACAGCTGAAGACCTTTGGTAGACTTGTCTCTATGTATCCAATGTGTGGTAATGGCCAGGTATGGGTACTGAGCTTTTGTTGGCCAGATATCCCCCATGTATGAAATTTGTCCTGGTGCATCCTAGAGTAATTGGTGAATACAAGGAAACAAAATGGTCAACTGAAACAACATACAGCTAATTCCTGTTTTAGGTCCTTGAAATACGCCTCCCATGCCTTGATAATAAGTTTGTGCATCTTTGTTCGGTGGGGAATGTCTTTGTCCTTGAGGTCCTCACATAAAAGCAACAGGAGTTGTCGAACTATGGAAGGCCACATACTTGCATGTCTTGGATAGAGTTCTGGTCACTGGGGCAAACTTTGATCTGCGTTCATAGAAAAAATTGATATCAGGGGCTGTTCGGCTCCATGAAGATAATGAGGGTTGTTCTGAAGGTGTTGGAGGTCGAGTGGAGGTAGCAGAGCCAGCGCTCAACACTAATGGGAGGAGAGACTGGTCGTGGTGCATCTGGTACATCTCCATTGGGAGAATGTTTGTCCATGCCGGTGAAGTAGAATTCTTCTCCAGAACCAGGATCCTCACAAAATTTGACTGGTGCTGCTCTACAGCCACCTGTACAAGGTGCTGGCTGCTGTGTTGGTTTTCTGCCTCTACCTCAGGCCATTAAGCAAGGAAGCTGGGTGATTTACAGTGATAGAGCTGTTGTTTAGTATTTTATACAGAACCATAGCTTGGAAGTAGCACCTCACATGCCATTAGCACATGTTTCTATTAACAATTAATTCAATGGGTGTCTAACTGAATGTCTCCTCTACTAACACATCACAGATCTAACTTAAGGCATTACAGCGTGTGTTTCTATTGGAATTCATGTAACAGTTGTTTTGATCGCTGTCTAATTGAATGTCTTGTCTACTAACACGCTACAGATACCTAACTTGACACATTAACAGCCTAAAATGTCGAACGTGATTGCTTGTATGAGTAAGACAAGGACACCCTCTCAATCAGGGAGCTGTTGAGGAGTGGCTGCTTCCAGTTTAGCAGGGTCCTTGTCGTTATTGATGCTTTACATGAATGTTAGTACCACAGAAATTATTTGAAGAATGATTGACATACTGAGTTCATCATCCTTCAATCCTCCACCCACATTGTTGTCGCATTGTCCACACCAGCCTCAATTGAGAAACTTGCAAAGGGCATGAGGAATCTGCTGGGAAAGCAAAATGGACACAAGGTTAATAACGATGGAGTAAGTAAGGCTGACCTTTATCTACAGTTGAGTGCAAAAAGAATGAAGATTGGTTCATTTTTCTGGTTCTTTCTAAGAATCTATTGTACCTCAAATGTATTTGTATATTCTTTTAAATTATGTAGTTGTGTTACACTTCTCTTGGTATGGACTAATTTCAGTGAAAGCTGGAGCCTTGAGAAGGTTTTTATTCTGGAGGCCATTTTTGGCATCTGAAAAAAAAATATGCACTAACTGGGGAGGTAGCCAGAACATACCTCTGGTCAACCTGAATGAGCCTATCAAAGAATTAGTTAAAAATACTGAGTGGTTATGCTTGTAGAGCCTCCAGAAAAAGGTCATTTTGTGCTATTTTGGTCATTTTTGGCCTGTTTTAGACAAAACTAGCCATTTTCCAAAGCCTCTACAGACTTAACCACTCAGTATTTTTGACTGATTCTTTGATAGGCTCATTCAGGTTGACCAGAGGTATGTTCTGGCCACCTCCCCAGTTAGCGCATATTTTTTTTTTCAGATGCCAAAAATGGCCTCCAGAATAAAAACCTTCTCAAAGCTCCAGCTTTCACTGAAATTAGTCCATACCAAGGGAAGCATAACACAACTACATAATGTAAAAGAATACACAAATACATTTGAGGTACAATAGATTCTTAGAAAGAACCAGAAAAATGAACCAACCTTCATTCTTTTTGCACTCAACTGTATATGAAGAACACAAGAGAAGGCTTCTTCGGCGTGACTGATAGACTGATAGCAATCATAGAGTATTCCAATGCCATACCAAGGATTTGGGTCCACAAATGTCCAAGGAAATTGTCATCCTTGATTCCTTTGTCTGTAGATAGGTAGTCAGTCTTCAAATCTGTGAAATATTATGAAACAAAGAAAGTTACCAACTGCGTCCAGGCACATTATCCATTGTGCATCCAGGCACATCATCCATCCCTTATCTCAGTACTTCATCATGCCCCACTGATTCCTGCAGGAATGAAGGCATTCCACTGGATTCCAGTGGAATCCACAGGAATGGCACAGGAATAGACAGGAATGAATATTTTGGAGCCAAGGGCTTAATAAAGACTTCATTCCAGTGGAATAGACACACAATAAGCATCATATTGTACATTTACACAACTATATACACTTCTCTCTTCTTCCCTTGCTATTTTTTACAGAACTATATACACTTCTCTTGTCTTTCCTTGCTATTTTTACATTTATTTAGGGTTTACTCATCCTCTTCATCCTCTTCTACAATTTCCTCATCCAATCCCAAGCCTTCCTCTTCTTCAGCATCCTCTTCCTGCTGTCTCTTCAGTTCCTCTGCATCTTCTTCTCTCTTTTTCTTCACCAGCTGTTTTCGGAGAACATATTTGGTATGATAAAATAACATAGAGTGCAAAAACCAGTTAAAGTTGCCTGGGGTCATGCATTTGAGAATTGATTGATATCCACCAAGCCATGCATTGAGCTGTTCACAAACCTTAAATATTGATCTTAGTGGCCGGAAAATCAGTATAGAATTGAATGATAGATACCTGTGTATTGAATGCCCGTTTTACATATGGATTCCCTTTTTTGTCAAAGGCCATAACTACCAGATTTGGAGCAGATCCATCTCCTGGTGATGGATTACAGTATTTTCGGCAGAGATAATCTGTCACTCGGTGATTGATGTAATGATAAGAATCAACAATAAATCTGGTGGTTTTTTTCCAGATCTCCCAGCTTCCATTAGCCACTGCAGTTTGAAGAACTTGGCAGGCTTTGTCAATGCAGATATAGGCAGGCCATGACTCTTCAGTTGGATATACTGATCCCAAGAAGTTTAGTATATTTGTTGGTGATTCTGACTTGTCAAATTTAGTCCAGGCAATAACCACCCCACAAGGAGCACAAATAGTTTCAACACAATAAAACTGATCTGGACTAAAGTAGTTTTTTGAGTGAGGTGGATCAGCATTTAGATCATCATGTTGTTGTGGATTTGCCCCTCTACGGTTAGGTTGCCAAGGATGATTCTCTGCAGGCCTTTGTAACATTCTACGAACTCCAGATTGATTTTTGCGGTTGCTGTTTTTAGAATGTTTCTTCCATTGTAGTTGATGTTCCTGACAGGCAAGTGTACCTTGAACTCTCTGATTATGACAATCCTGAACTAAGCATCGTGAAGCAAGCATATTGTGATGTATGTCACATAAAGATCCACCTCGAGCATGAGAGAGATCATTTGAACAGTCATCATAAGTACAACACTGTCAAACAATTATGATTAATAGAGTTTCTAGAATATCATCAATTCATTTACCTGAGGGCCCATTACAACACCATCAAGAGTAACCAAATTGGTATCACGAATATTATCAATATTCATCTCATCACCTTGATGTAGATCAACTTCTGGTTCCTCATGAGCTGTGACCAATGCAGGTATATCATCATCTGTTGCATCAACACCAACAACTGCTGCTGGATCATCGAAAACTACATCAACAACATCACTAGTCTTTCTGTGTTTCTGAGTACACTCATTACATGCATGGTTGTCTGAAGCACAGATGATTCCATTTTCACCTAACAGTGAAAAGGCTGCAGTTGTAACTTCTTTGATATTCAGGGCATCATCAAACTCAACATCAATCTTGGATTCCTCAGCTATGACTTCAGCTTAACTGGTTCCTCCTCACTGCTGCTGCTGATGTACTCTGCACTCATGATTCTAGTCTTTTGGCCTGGCTTCAATTGAGTCCCCTTTTCTTTTTTTGCTTTGGACTGAGGTGGAGGGGCAGCGGTGTTGCCAGGAGTCACCTCTGATCATGGCTGGGCGCTGGACCTGGCCTGCAATCGGGGAACATAAAGAAGGTAGGGGTGGTGGGTTGTGGGATCGAGAACACTTTGATCCAATCAACCAATGGTCCTGCTCAGGCCATTTCCATGTACGCCAAAATCCATGGGTGGTTGAGCCACTGGGCCATGTTATACCACATATTCTTGTCTATGAGCAAATGTACAAGTCATTCCTGTAGGAGAAAGAGATCCAATTTCAATCAATAAATTATTGGTAGTCACTCACAGCTTTCCCATATGCATCATCTTCCAATGTCCGTTCGTAAGCCAGAAGACCTTCCCTGTGACACTTGTAAAAGTTCAAAAGGGTGGAGGTGGCCACCCTAACATCCTCCAAGAATCCGGGAGTGAGGGTGTGGGCCTGTTGAGCCACTTGAGTAAGTTCAGCAGTAGACATGGTAAGTGGGAATGGGACAATTGAGGAGAATGTGCATGTCGGAATGGGACAATGGTGAATGTAAAATTACAAAGTTGTAAACATGGTCACGTGTTGGCATCACTTCAACCGAGATCCACAGAGAAAAACAATGTGTCTTCATCACCAACCACACAGTGCAATCCCAGGAAAAGCTATCTACTCTCTGACTGATATGTCTTTAACAAATCCAGGTATTGTCCCCACTCCACACCAAGGATTGTCTACTTAATGTAGATAAACAGAAGCTGTGATGAAAGACCAAGAAATGAAGGATGGTATGTTTTATCTACTCTTGTCAGCTAACCAGTTCTAACAATATCTTAGGAACGGCTGCGGCTCTACCCCCTCTTCAACCAAGTGAGTTCCAGTTGGTGACAGAAAACTAGCCAAACCTAAATTGTGGGTGGCCGATAGGACAGAGCCAAGAATCCGAACTATTGATGGAAGTGGACGTCCCATCCTTGGCTCCTCACAGACACAAGTATTAGTTACCTTACCCCACTAATACTGAGCCCCCCGACCATACAAACAGACCATAGTTGATGGTGCCTGCTGATGAGCCCATGGATCAGTTGACCCCATCAAAGGTGGACCGGCCATCAAGACTCTCTTAGGACTGGTACTGTGCATCGGCTGAGAAGTGTACCCCATGAATTGACATAGCTAAAAATGCCTTGGATCCTGGGTCAACCGATCTCTTCATGGATTGGGCTCAACATGTGTCATGGGTCAGCTGAAGAGCTCTAAATCCCATGGATTGTGGATCAGCCCACAGCCGTCTCATTTTTATTTGCCAAGTTTACCTCGGCTTTTCATTGCTGGTCATCATGCAGTTTACTGGGTCGGGTCCATCACCTACCAAGAAGCCGAGCACGGTGACATGGTCAGTCAGCTAGTACCCCATGAATTAAATATGCCTTGGATCCTGGGTCAACCCGTCTCTTCATGGAATGGGCTCATGTGTCATGGGTCTGCTGAAGAGCTTTGAATCCCATGCAGCGTGGATCAGCCCAACCTGGTCCCATCCAGTTGACACTATACGGCCGAGTTTCGTCTTCACTCAGGTTTTATTTGCCAAGTTGCTCAAACATTACCTCGGCTTTTCTTTGCCGGTCATGGTCCAGTATTCGGTCATGCAGTTTACTGGGTCCATGACTTCCCAAGAAGCCGAGCACGGTGACGTTCACAAGGCAGTGAGATATATTATGCACACCCCCGGTTCAAAATCCCTACCAAGTTTATACCGACCAATGTTTCTTGTAAACATACCCATGTTGGAACGGGTCTGGCTCAAACAACCGCACTCGGCTGCCTGAAATAAACGCCAAGCTGTTACTATGCCAGTCTCCATTGGACAAAGTTGCTCCAAGATCCCCCTGCTTTTCTCTGCCGGTCACAGTTTACTGGGTCGTGAAAGAAGCCGAGGCCTTACTGCTTTCATTATTATGTCCACCACAGGACTTCATATTAAATATGCCCAAAAAAAAATTGAAGATTGTCCAAAAAATATACATGTATGCTACTAACTATTAAGTAGACGGAGTTTGGACAGTTTGGACATCATTGTTTGTAACTTGCTGGCAGTCAGATTTTTGAATCCTCACCAAGTAGAAGACTTACTCTGTGCGGGGGTTTGAAGTGTGGGTTCGAGTTTCTGTAGCCGAGGTGACTTCCTATTACCCCCAATGTAAGGACCGGGCGAACTTGCCCGGGTTGGAGGAATTGGGTTTGGCACCAACAGAAGGACCGCTGGGCTCTCAGATGCTGGAGGCAGAAAGACGGCCAGGGTTGGAGAGACTTGCGCGTGATCGGTTGAAACTGGGTTTGGCAGAACGACACCCAGGGTCGGGGAGACTTGTACCTGCTGGCTTTTCTGACCGCGGTCGGGTGAGACTGAGTGATCGGTATTGATGCCAGTGTGCTTCTTCTCCTTGTTGCCAAGGAACTGGATAATGAGCGATTCCAGACTTGATTGGTTGAGCTCCGAAATAGTAGTGACTGATTTGGTGAGGTCGTGGAGCATTAGCTCGGCAGTTTCGATGCGGCTTGCAAGTTTCTCAAAGCCCTGGGTGAGACTCTCTTGTAACGCAGCTGGTGTAGTCTCCCACTTGTTCTCCAGTGTCTTGACGGCTTCCCTCACCTCGGCTTCCAGTCTCTGGTGATCACTTCAGATGGACTGCAAATCTTCTTGTGTTTCCTTCCAATGCATGTGGGCAGACTCTTCAATACGGTCCATCCGGCGAGTCGCTCCAGTGATTTTTTCTTCCTGAAACCAAACGGAGGTCTCTAGACTTGCAATTTTCTCCGACAGAGGACGGCTAGCCAAATCTTGATCTTGAATACACCGGGTAATCTCTTCGAGCGCCAAAAGACGTTGTGACAGGGTCACGGGTGAGTCAACCGCCGGGGGGAGAAGGGCACTTGCGTCAATATCTTGTTTTTGGACCACAAATGCCAAATACTCTCGCATAGTAGGGGTAGACGACTCCATGACGCTGACTTGCGCTTGTTGGTCTCGGAGTTTCTGCTGGAGGTCGGCTTGGCCATGAGCAAGTCTTCTGATCTCCTGCTGCATCGTCTGCATGTCGAAGTTCGGTGGGGGGCTCAAGGACCTAAAGTCAATCTTCTTCTGATAGAGTGTCGTGTCAACTAAGTTTTCAAGTTGAGAATCATGGGAAATGAGAAAACAACTTGAAACTTACGATGAACCTCCTTGGGATCTGGTGGGCTGACCTGCCGAGAACGGGATACCAAACGCGAACCTTCTGGCCGGGACGTGCGCTCAACAGGTGGGGGTGTAAAGCTTTGTTGGATATAATTGACAGCCAAGCCCAATTCTATAAACGAAGTCAGCAAAGAATAATGAGTTTCATGAATTTTTTACCCGGCCGCATTGCTAACTCGGGCACGATCCACTCCATCTCACTGGCTGGCGGCCCAATCTCCCGGCCCTTTCCTTTGTCAGTGTTGGTACCGACCTCGGTCTCAGTGCTCTTGAAAATCGCTGATGTGTGTGGTGTGGGTGGCTCAATGATTATGGTGGGAGTCACCCGGCCCACATCTTTGTCGGCTTTTGGAATGGCACCGACCTCGGTTTCCTCATGTTTGACTTCGGCCATCTCTATGTCGATACCACCCTCGGACTTCCCCTTTCCCATTGTCAGACCAACCTCCATGTCCACGTCAATTGCATGCTCCACATCATGCCCGACTGCGGCCATTTCGACATCCTCCTTGCCCTTCTCTTTGACATCCGGCTTCACCTTCTTCACCTGCGGCTTCTTTGACCTCGCTTTCTTCCTCACAATCTTCACTTGGGCATCTCCCCTGGAGACTGTGGCCGTTTCAAGATCCTGCAACCCCTTTTGGATCTCGTCTTCGACCTCACTGTCGGTGTCCTTTTTCTTGGTTACTGCATATGTGCAGGTCGTCTTACCCATACTGCAGGTGAAGCAGGATCCTTGTTGTGGGGGGGAATGGATAGCGCATGGAACAATGTCTCGATCTTGGCGTTTGCTGCAGGCCTCACAGGGGATATCCGCAAGCTGATAATTGCCTTTTGCAATCGCGGCATTCTGATTTGCAAGACGTTTGGCAGTTTTGGCTTGCCTTAAAGCGGCCATGGCGGTCTTGGGAGGACTGGCGTCGGGGTCTAACTTGGGCCTTTGGATGAGACTGAAGCCGGCACTGGGTGTCATGCGGGAGAAATGGGGCTGGGACTTGGGTTTAACCGCCTTTGCTTCCCCACCAACCGGTCGAAGTGACTCCGACTTCGGCTTCAATGTTTCCTCATCACTGCTGCTGTTGATGAACTCCGCGCTCACGACTCTGGTCTTCTTTGGCCTGGCTTCGATCGAGTCCCCTTTTCTTTTTTTGCTTTGGACTGGGGCAGCGGTGTTGTTAGGAGTCACCTCTGATTGTGGCTGGGCGCTGGACCCGGCCTTGGGTTTCCTTCGCCCAGACTTTGTCTTACTCTTGGACTTCGTTTCAGCTGCTGGCACAGGATCGGTTGATTTTGCCTGACGCGTTGGTTTTGTTGGGGCCAGGAGCGATGATGAAGCTGTCGGTACCGGCAATGGGGGAGTTGGGACTGTGACTGGGAGCAATGAATCGGTCGAAGATGGAGGTAAAGGGGGAGAGGGACCGGCATAACCTTCCATAAAGAAGGTAGGGGTGGTGGGTTGTGGGATCGAGAACATTTTGGTCCAATCAACCGATGGTCCCGCTCGGGCCATTTCCGTGTACGCCAAAATCCAAGGGTGGTTGAGCCACTGGGCCGTGTTATACCACATATTCTTGTCGATGAGCAAACATACAAATCGTTCCTGTAGGAGAAAGAGATCCAATTTCAGTCAACAAATCATTGTTAGTCACTCACAGCTTTCCCGTATGCATCCTCTTCCACCGTCCGTTGGTGGGCCAGAAGACCTTCCCTGTGACGGTTGTAAAAGTTCAAAAGCGTGGAGGTGGCCACCCTAACATCCTCCAAGAACCCGGGAGTGAGGGTATGGGCCTGTTGAGCGGCTTGAGCAAGTTCAGCAGTGGACATGGTAAGTGGGAATGGGACGATTGAGGGTGGTGAATGTGCGCGTCGGAATGGGACAATGGTGAATGTGAAATTACGAAGTTGTAAACGCGGTCATGTGGTGGCGTTACTTCAACCAAGATCCATACAATGTTCAACCGAGATCCGCAGAATGTTCCATGGCCGATCTGCAGTGGCTTGCTTTCCCACCGTTGAAAAACAATGTGTCTTCATCACCAACCACACAGTGCAATCCCAGGAAAAGCTATCTACTCTCTGACTGATATGTCTTTAACAAATCCAGGTATTGTCCCTACTCCACACCAAGGATTGTCTACTTAATGTAGATAAACAGAAGCTGTGATGAAAGACCAAGAAATGAAGGATGGTAAGTTTTATGTACTCTTGTCGGCTGAGCAGTTCTAACCATATCTTAGGAACGGCCGAGGCTCTACCCCCTCTTCAACCAAGTGGTGAGTTCCAGTTGGTGACAGAAAACTAGCCAAACCTAAATTCTGGGTGGCCGATAGGACACTAGTGCCTACCACTTTTATGATAAAACCTGGGCATTTGCCTGCACAGTCTTTTCAATCCCCCCAAGTGAAATATGAAATGAAATGCCTCGGCTATTTCATTCTTGCTTTGCAGCTATTTCATTCCTACCCACCACATTTTTCATTTCTCCTTGGCAATGAAATGCATTTCATTCTTTTGCCTGTGCTTTTTCATAACTTTTTCATTCTTTGCCAACTTTATTTCTTTTCTTTTCATTCTTTGCCAGTATCATTTCATTCTTTTGCCTGCGCTTTTTCATAATTTTTTTCATTCTTTGTCAGTCTTATTTCATTCATTTGCCTGTGCTTTTTCATAACTTATGTATTTGTTTGGTTATGATGGGATCAAAATATAAGACATGTGATCTTTTAGTTGCCTCAATTTACATGTTTATTGCTCAATTAAGTTAGATTATGGCCTCAAATACAAACAAATGTAAAGATCACAAGCCAGGGGTTGATTAGGTCAAACTATAGCTAATAATTTGAGAATACATATGTTTATTATTTACAAACAAATAATGTGTCTAGTTATGAAAAGGCTTAGAGAAGCAATGAAATGAGTTTCATTTTTTTTAAGTGCAACCCTAACCTTAAACATGGCAAACAATGAAATAATAAGTTATGAAAAGGTGCAGGCAATGGAATGAAATAGGACTGGCAAAGAATGAAAAAAAAATTATGAAAAAGCGCAGGCAAAAGAATGAAATGATACTGGCAAAGAATGAAAAGAAAAGAAATAAAGTTGGCAAAGAATGAAAAAGTTATGAAAAAGCACAGGCAAAAGAATGAAATGCATTTCATTGCCAAGGAGAAATGAAAAATGTGGTGGGTAGGAATGAAATAGCTGCAAAGCAAGAATGAAATAGCCTAGGCATTTCATTTCATATTTCACTTGGGGGGATTGAAAAGACTGTGCAGGCAAATGCCCAGGTTTTATCATAAAAGTGGTAGGTACCACTCCATAGGACAGAGCCAAGAATCCGAACTAGTGATGGAAGTGGACGTCCCATCCTCGGCTCCTCACAGATCCATTTTCGATTTCAAAGAACCTACCCCTGCTCTAAGTTCCAACCCATTCACCCCAGCCTCAGCTCACCAATCCATTTTCGAGTTTAAGAAAGTCGGTACTTCAGCTTTTGCCCCAACCTCGGCTCATCAAGCATCAATGTTCGATTTTCAGCACGTGGGCACTTCAACGAATGTGCCGCCTGTTTCCCCGTCCTCGGCTCATCAGCCATCGATTTTCGATTTCCAGAAGCCTGGCAGATCTCCACCAGCCTCGGCTCATCAGGCATCGATTTTTGATTTTCAGCAAGTGGGCACTTCAACGAATGTGCCGCCTGTTCCCCCGTCCTCGGCTCGTCAGCCATCCATTTTCGATTTCCAAAAGCCTGACATCCCTGCACCAGCCTCGGCTCGTCAGGCATCGATTTTTGATTTTCAGCAAGTGGACACTTCAACGAATGTGCCGCCTGTTCCCCCGTCCTCGGCTCGTCAGCCATCCATTTTCGATTTCCAAAAGCCTAACAACCCTGCACCAGCCTCGGCTAATAAAGGATCCCCTTTCGATTTTCAAGTCCATCGTTCATTTACCCCGGCCTTGGCTGTTCAGCCTTCCATTGATTTTCAAACACCTGGCACGTCTGCTCCAGCTCCTGCCTCTGACAAACCAGGCATGTCTTCCCCTGGCGCCTCAAGGTCCAATAGTACTCTGGGATCACGGAAGTATCTGACAAAATCACAAGAGGCCAAATTACGACTCCAGGGCCAAGGAGGAGCTGCCATTCTGCCAACTCGGCCAGGCGATGCCTTCGTTTTCGGCCTGGCTCCTGTCTTCGTCTACACTCAAGAGAGGACAACACCACGCCCACCACCTTTGACCGAATTGTTGGACTTGGATCCAAACTCCCCACGTGCAAGGGGTTTATGTCGCAAGTACAATATCAAGGTTGTGTCTGATGACAGCATTGGTGATCGCACAGGCGTGGTAGCCGAGGTCGTTCAGGCAATTGGCAAAGTGTGGGAAAGAGCTATGGACCCCGAGGCTTCATCCAACCCTTCGATTAGGAATTTGCAGGCTGCCTTTGATAAATTGTTGACAAGGGGAGATGAGTTTACCGAGATGGATCATATGGACCTGGTTCGTCATAAATTCACCAGGAGGCGCTCAGATCCCTGCCTGACAGCATAGCGACAACAAGCCATTATCGGTATGTTTTGGCCACCTTGAGGAGGGAGAAAGACAGGTTGCGTGAACAAATCGATTCAGACCGTGATCTGGTTGCAGCAATGGACGCTACTTTAGAAGGACTATGGCCATTCATCCCAGACGAGATCCCAGACAAGGGGAAGGGGAGGGACAAAAGGGATGGACCAGGGTTTAAGTAGAAGATTAGATCACAAGACCGAGGTTGGTTCGCTATGTAGTTTGCACCCGGGCATGGTTGAAGATACCCACTGCCGGATAGTGCTCACATTTAATTGGTCGTAAGACAAGCCTCCCAGCTCAATTAGTCAAACGAACACCTTTTCAACCCTTGCCTTTCATGATAGGAAAACATGATGAACTACAAAGTGACACTGCTGAAACCGGACACAGACTAACATCATTGAACATGCTATGTATTTCGCACCCAGGCATGAATGACTAACATCATTAAACATGATAGGTTTAACTGACGAATGAAACTTTCTTGGACCGGGTGGAACGAACACTTTCTTCAGCAATCTTTTTCAACCGTTCTCGGGTTACTATACCGAGTTCCCCTGTAGAAACCTTGCCTTTCATGATAGGATGAGGTTTTGGTTTTGGCTTGGTGGGGACATCAATAGATGGTTGCTGACTGGGACCGGCCTCTGACTCCTTTTGTTTTGAAGGGACTGGTCGTTTTGCGTTGACACCACTTGACTTAGTGAAATCAAAGCTATTCGAAGCTTTGGTTGTGTCTGACCTCAGATTGGTTGCTTGAGCTGGTTTGACAGTGGCTTGGATAACAGCTGAGGCAGCTCGGCATTTGACTTTGCCTGGTCGGGCACTCCTCGGGCCAAGTTTGTAACCCTTCTCTAACCGAGGAAACTTGCAGGGTGTATCCTCCTCATCAGTGAATTTTCTCTTCTTCGCTCGATCAGCTGACTCCACCCCACAGCCCAGGTCAGCTTCCCAAAATGTATCATCAGCCAAGACCTCAGTGTCCGATGGTACTTCATGGGAGAGAGCCCGGGTGTCGTTGTACCGAGGCTGAAGCTCGGGGCTGGTATCTACAGTGATCGTAGCATCATCTGAGCCCAAATCTGATCCCGAGTCTCTATCCTCTTCCAAGGTCGGGTTGACCCTGCTAGGTTTCACTGTGGGCTCGGTCAGAGTATCCTGCTTTGGCCTCCCTTGACCATTATTGGAGTCTGAGTCACTATCATCGGAGCCATCCTCACGATGTTTGTCATGCTGTTTGGTTGGTTTCTTGGTTGGTTTCTCCACGTCCAAGTCTTCTCCATCGTCATCGGAGCCATCCCGATCAGGAGTCCAGTCATCCTTAGAAAACTGTTCGGTTCGTTTCTTGGCCGGCTTGTCCACATCCAAATCCTTCCAACTGTTGTCATCGAACTGCCGATCTTCCACCCCTTCCTTTCTCTTTGGCCTGGCTTCCTCATCTGATGGTGACTCGGTTGCTGCCCGGCCTCTCCTTTGACCCTTGCTTCTGCTGGGCTTCTTGCCCTTCCCAACACTATGAACATGAGGTTTAGGAACGTGAACTTTGATTTTCCTTCATGGAGGTGCTTCCAGCAGCATTTTCCCCTCAAGAAAGGATTTAAATCGAAAGGCGACTTTGTGTTGTTCTTGACGTTCATACCAAAACTGGAGAGCTTCAGTGACCATTTCCATCGGGAATTTGGAGGGATCAAGAAACTTGTAAAAGTTGTTACCTTCTCCATTTACTGATCTCCAAGCCGGGGGTATATATTCTAGATCAATGAAGTCAAGTAACTTTGATCCAATAGCCGTCCAAGGAGCCGATCCCTTACTCTGCCCAGCTGCAAGATCTAAGTAGACAAATGTTTAGTGATACAGGGCAAGAAATCTCTGGGGACCGGCTTACTATAGTGCTGGTTGACAAATGTATGAAGAACATTCAGCCGCCAAATTCGAATATCACGGGAAGTTTTAAGTGGTGGTTTCGATGGATCGGGTAGAATAGGTTCCAGGTATAGGTTCTTCTCCAAAGTCATAGCACCCCGGGATCAGTGTCCTCCTTCGGCCGAAGCAAGATCCTCCAACCCATAGTATTCTTCATTGTGTGCTCTCCAAGAAGATACCGATATTCCTTCCTCATGGAAAGTCCGGCTATGGTTATCAATAAAGTCTTTCCCATTCCCGAGTTCTTGATTGAAGTCGTATGTTGAGACGTCCAAATTACCATCGGGCTTCAGATAACATCCTAAGATAAAGACCCGGACACCCATTGTGTCATAAAGTTCCTTGGAAAATGCATGCATCCGAGCCGTGCAGTTCTTTACAGCCAGTCTATCAAAGGTCCAGATAAGCCAACGTTAGAATAATGAAAATTAACTTACTTGGACTTGAGTTCCGGGTCAACTCCCTTCTTGTTGTACTCCTCGGCCGGCCTCTGCAGTACGTCTTTCTCCCTTTTCTTCATTTTCCCATCATTTGAGTCACGACCCGCGATCGGCACGGAAGATCGAACACGAAACGGAAAAGAACAGACCTTAATAACCTTAAATAGCTTAAATAGCGGAACAGTTATGATCGCATCACAGGACAAAACCTTAATTAGCTTCCTCTGTAATTATGTCTGTCTGTAATTATCGTCGGTCCATCTAAGTAACTAAACTGGTAACGCAGTTATGGTGGTATATATTGAAGCTACCTTTATACCAATGTATGATGAGGCTGTCAGCGACATACAGATCTTGATATTTTGCAGTCATATTGAAGGTGATAAAAATTAAAAGTTCACAAGAAGCCGCCGTTAAAGAGTATGCGAAGTGTATGAAATATGAGATTGTGTTTCTAATTGACTATTATCCAGTCCTGCTGGCCGACTTTTATGGCTTGGGTGTGTGCTCATCCCAGTCTTACTGCCAACTTTTTATTTTACGTAGCTGGAAATGCAAATCTGTTATGAATGTTTGCGTTTGCTATTCGACGGCCACATTTTCCTCTTTCCCGCTACACCCACATTTTCCTCGTTCCCACTACACATCATCATTATATCCTTTGGCCATTTCAACAGTAGACAAACATGGGAAGAAAAGCACACAGCAACATCGCTAATCCTCACTTCAACAGGCTTGTTATAAAAAATGGAAGGAGGTCTTTTCCCTCCTCCACTATTCCCTCTCTGCCATTTTCCCCCGTGAAAAAACGTAACTGCAGCCATCTGGAAAGAGACATTGAAAGGAGTCACTGCACAGAATTTGTCCTTTTAACTGCTGCTATTAGAGTGACATGGTTGGCAGGTAAAAGATACTGACCGACATTGTCTTCAACGTTGGCTTGGCCTAGTAGTTAAGCTGGGAGGTGTACGTAGTATATGTATGTATGCCCTGGGTTCAAATCCCGAACAAGTCATAGATTCGCGTTTTGAAAAGTTTTTTACTTACTGCAGGTAAAAGATACTGACCGACCTATGTATGCCGGTTTAAATCCTAAACAAATTTTTTACTTGCTGCTATTAGAATGACATGGTCAGCAGTTAAAAGATACCGACCAACATTGTCTTCCACCGTTGGCTTGGCTTAGTGGTTAAGCTGGAGGTGTACAGAGTGTATGTATGCCTGGGTTAGAATCCCAGAAGTCACTTGCAACGATCGCAACTCTTTTGTTTTTGTAACTCTGGCTAAAATTTACTAATCAATTCTTACTGAGCTTGCAGACCCAGGTTAGTTGTCTTACGCTGGGTAAGTTACAAAGTGCCGAGCTTTCAGGCCAGGTGGATCATTGACTTGGCTCAGTGGTCAAGGTGGGAGGTGTACGCATTGTATCTATGTATGCCCTGGGTTCAAATCCCAGAAGTCACATAGAGCGAAGACGGCCTTTTTGTAACGCTGGCTAAAATTTACTAATCCAAGGCTTGTAACATCCAAAGTCCCAAGAACGGGTAGTTGTCTTAGTTGTCTTATGCCGAGAACGGGTGACTTACAAAGTGCCGAGCTTGGACGCCCAGGTTCAAATTGCAGGCAGGTAAAAGATACTGGCCGCGATCGTCTTCCAATGTTGGCTTGGCTTCGTGGTTACGCTGCGAGGGTATGTCGTGTATGTATGCCCTGGGTTCAAATCCCACAAGTCAGTTACACCTATTGCAACTCTTGTTAAAATTTACTAATCAATGCTGGTTTGACCGATGTTGTCTCGGATCATGAAAATTTGAACTGCAAGTTCTGCCTGGTCTGCCTCTGCTTGGCTGCTAAATTAAAGGCCAAGCTGAAAACGATTCGGCTTGAAAATGCCGGCCTCAGTGATGCATCGGCTGATGAGATGTTCATAAATTCTCGTGTCCGGCCGACTCGGTGATATCCATGAACCATGACTACCATGTGGGTCTCGCCAGCTGACCCTGGTAACCAGAGTTGAGGGCCCTCGGCCGACCACCAACCCAGGCGAATTCAAAATGTCTGCCGACTTTGCATAGCCTAGCTGCTAATCAGAAGTGAAGGCCCTTGGCCGATCACCAACCCAGCAACGTTCACAACTGTCAGCCGACCTTGCATAGCTTATCTTCCATCAGCCGATATACAAATACAATGTTCAAAACTGTCAGCCGACCTTGCATAGCTTAACTATCTTCCATCAGCCGATATACAAATACAATGTTCAAAACTGTCAGCTGACCTTGCATAGCTTAGCTATCAGCCGATATACAAATACAGGGACTTGACTTCCCGAGGCAGCTTCCTACTGATCGGTGTATGCTAAATCTACGTAGCTGGCCGACCCTTCTTTACCTTGATAGTGGGATCACATCGGCCAATTCATCAACACAGGGTTATTGGCCCTCATCGGCCCATCAGCAGGCACCATCAACTATGGCCTGTTTGTATTGTCAGGCCTCTCAGTGTTGGTGGGTGATTCCTACTAACTGCCCTGTCACAGATACATTTTCGATTTCAAAGAAAGTTCCAACCCATTCACCCCAGCCTCAGCTCACCAATCCATTTTCGAGTTTCAAAAAGTCAGCATCCCCAGCCTCAGCTTGTTAGCCATCAATTTTTGATTTTCAGCAAGTGGGCACTTCAACGACTGTGCTGCCTGTTCTCCCATCCTCAGCTTGTCAGCCATCCATTTTCGATTTCCAGAAGCAATTTTCAATTTTCAACAAGTGGGCGCTTCAATGAATGTGCTGCCTGTTCCCCTGTTCTTGGCTCATCAGCCATCCATTTTCAATTTCCAGAAGCCTGACAACCCTGCACCAGCCTCGGCTAATAAAGGATCCCCTTTTGATTTACAAGTCCATACTTCATTTACCCCAGCATTCCATCTTTGATTTTCAAACACCTGGCACGTCTGCCCCAGCTCCTGCCTCTGACAAACCAGGCATGTCTTCCCCTGGTGCCTTGGGGTCCAACCACCATCCAGACACACAGCAGATTGTTAGTACTCTGGGATCACAGAAGCATCTGACGAAATCACAAGAGGGCAAATTACAACTCCAGGCCCAAGGAAGAGCTGCCATTCTGCCAACTTGGCCAGGTGATGCCTTCGTTTTTGGCCCGGCCCCTGTGTTTGTGTACACTCAAGAGAGGATAACACCACACCCACCACCTTCGACTGAATTGTTGGACTTGGATCCAAACTCCCCACATGCAAGGGGTTTATGTCACAAATACAATATCAAGGTTCTGTCTGATGATAGCATTGGTGATTGCACCGGTGTGGTAGCCAAGGTCGTTCAGGTAATTGGGAAAGTGTGGTAAAGAGCCATGGAGAGGCTTCATCCAACCCTTCAATTAGGAATTTGCAGGCTGCCTTCAAGAAATTGATGACAAGGGGTGATGAGTTTACCGAGATGGATCAGATGGAGCTTATGCATCATGGGGAAATTCACCAAGAGGCACTCAAATGTCTGCCTGAGAGCATAGCAACAATGAGCCATTATCAGTATGTTTTGGCCAGGAGAAAGACCCGTTGCGTGAACAAATTGATTCAGACCATGATCTCATTGCAGCAATGGATGCTACTTTAGAAGCACTATGACCATTTATCCCAGATAAGGGGAAGGGGAGGGACAAAAGGGATGGACCAGGGTTCAAGTAAGATTAGATTACAATACTGAAGTTGGTTCACTATGTAGTTTGCAACCGGGCACAGTGGAAGAAAATCAAATGAAGGCCATGTCTTTCCCACCTGGGCATGGTTGCTCAACATACAATTGAAACTTTCTTGGACCGGGTGGAAAGAGCACTTGCTTCAGCAATCATTTTTGACCGTTCTCAGGTTACTATACCGATCTCTGTCAGAACCTTGCCTTTCTAGCTGAAAGCAGAATGATAGGCCACAGCAGATCAACATGCTCAGGGCAGACTCCCGAAATTTCAAAGTGATGTCATGGCTGGGGCTGCTGAGTCCTCACAACGTGTTAAATTTCAACCTCCAAGTTGATGTCATGCTAGTACCACAATAAAAGTTGAGAGTTTGCCCTATATATGTGTCAATCTGGCATGGCCTATCGTTTTGCTTTCAGCTGTCATGATAGGAAAAGTTGATCAACTAATGAAAAGCAGGATATCACCTTGTGGGACTTCAACCCAGGAGCTGACCATCAGCTGCTGAAGTACATCAGCATTTAACCATTCAGTCAAGGTGACTTTATTTGACATTGGCTTGGATAACAGCTGAGACAGCTTGGCCACTTCAGTCACCCATTTTTGGGTACCTATGGGGTTATCCAATTCTTTGAATTAGGGAACCTCAGTGGTACCCCATTCCAGAGTGGTATGACCCTCATACCAATTCCATCATACCATGGTATGGATGCCACATACCATTCCACCTCATACCATACCATACCATACCATTCCATACCATTCCATTCCATACCATACCATTCCATTCCATTCCATACCATACCATACCATTCCATTCCATTCCATACCATACCATACCATTCCATTCCATACCATACCATTCCATACCATTCCATACCATACCATACCATCATTCCATAGCTGTCACAGGGTGTCTGGGGTCCTTTTTACAAAATATGAAAATTATTTCTCCAGGCTGTAATACTGATCCATTGGGCTCCATTTTTTGTGGACTGGTTCTTCAGATTTCTTCTGACATTTTAAGCCACAAGTAGAGGCTATAGGGTGAACTTGATCCTTTGAAAATTCACTGAAAATAGCTG
>NW_001889916.1:269180-271553 GCF_000143565.1 Laccaria bicolor S238N-H82
ATACAGAGATTTGCTTACAACACCCCATACCATGGTATTGCACCCCCATACCATACCATGGTATTGCACCCTTATACCATACCACTCCCATACCATACCATGTTGTTTGATGGTTGAGGTGCTGTTCTCAGGATCCAGTGTGAATTTCCAATTGGGAAAGTCATTACATAATACCACTTCAGTTTGTAGTCTCCGCTTTTTTAGACTACAAAAGTTTGTAGTGTGCGCTTTTTGGACTACAAAAGTTTGTAGTCTTCGCTTTTTTCATTACAAAGGCCTGTATAGTGCGCTTTTTTCATTATAAAAGTTTGTAGTGTCCGCTTTTTTCATTACAAAAGTTTGTGGTCTGCTTTTCTGATATCTTATTATCTATGTAGGTATATGGGGGTAGACCTGATATTTCAGGCAAACTGACTGCAGCCAAGCAGCCGGCAAATCATTTACACTTTGTACTCTCTAAGGAATTACATTCAAGACTAACTATTGGAATGGGCAGGTAGTGGCAGCTAGCTGATGATGAAATAGAAAGGGAGGACAGTCTACAATGAGATTGTCTTAAGAGAGGACATGTTAAGGTTGGCTATGGTCAGACATAGTTGAGTCCCCAGATATATGGAAAGAATGTTGAATATGATGAGAACATGACTGAAGCTGGTCAAAGGGAAAGTCAGAGCACTTTGTGCTCAGTTAAAACACAACCTGGGCATGAATTCTGACATCTCAGTGTAACCTCTTCTCACTTTGTATTTCATCATCATATAATTCCCTGGAGGGGACAAAGGCTGAATGATGGCTATTTGGTTAAAGTCAGTTGCTCTGAAACATTGAGCTATATCCCCATCTACCTAGATAGATACAAGGAGAATATCAGAAAAGCAGACTACAAGCCTCCAGCTGTTTGGCTGCAGTCAGTTTGCCTGAAACATCAGGTCTACCCCCATATACCTACATAGATAATAGGAGACTACAACATATCAGAAAAGCAGACCACAAACTTTTGTAATGAAAAAAGCGGACACTACAAGCCTTTGTAATGAAAAAAGCACACACTACAAACTTTTGTAGTCCAAAAAGTCAGTACTTTACTGTGCCCTACCTATTCCTGTTGGACTCCGGTCATTCCAGCGGAATCCGGTGGAATGGGACCAGAATCCAGCGGATTCCAGTTGAACAAGACCACAATCCACCATAAATAGCAGTACTTTACCCTCCCCCACATGCTCTGATCAGCACTGATCAGAGTTTCTACAATCAGAATGGATCAGCACTGAGCTAGAGGTCAGGTGACTTAATCTGCATTGATGCAACTCCTCAATACAGTAGATATTCTCACAATGCATATACTCGTAATGCATAAATCTCATAATGCATGACATTTTCAGGGGACCAACTTGGTACGCGGGGATTTATGCATGGAACGTCATATCGAATAATGCATATCATATTTTGGCATTATGCATTACCAGATCTACAGATTTACCGGGTATTTACCTGTTCACCTCATTGTACCTGAGTTTTTCAGGACCTAAGTCTACCCTAATATACCCTGTGTGCCACGAATACACTGCTCAAGAGTAGTATCCAATTTTGCCAACACTTTTCTATCATTCTATGCCAGCTGCTGAGGAGAAGAAGCAGAAACCTCGAGATGGGCACAAGCCCTATGCACCTCGCGGAGGGGATGGAGCTGTGCAAGCATTTGGTGTGTCATCCACTCAGAGGCTCGCGGCGTGTCAACACTGCTTTTGCAACAACAATTGCGCAAATTGAGGGCTCATCTTCATGTTGTTCAAGTGAAATCAGCCTGACAAACTACTCTCAACTCTTTTTTCAGTAGTAACCTCTCTCCCATGGATGTCGATAGCCTGTAAATATCCAGTCTTTCCAGTTTTCGTCTCACTACATAAAGGACATTTCGAAGCATGACATTTTTTGGCTGAGGTCACGAATAGTCACATTTTGTGACATATTTCATCTTGCATAAATCTCACAATGCATAGAAAAAGTCAGGGACCTGCATTATGCATTGTGAGAATATCTACTGTACTCAGAATTTCTTACAGAATTCACACCTAGTCAAGTCATACATCTCAATAGATCAATTTTTAATGTATTTTATTAATGACATAAGATCTATTTTACTACATACAGTGCATATCAAAGGGGACAAGGAAGAGGGGATGGACAAGGGGGTAGGGACAAGGAAATGGGGAGGGACAGGGGAGGGACAGGGAAGGGGGTATAAGGAAATGGGGAGGGACAGGGAAGGGGGTATAAGGAAATGGGGAGGGACAGGGAAGGGGGCAGGGAAAAGGAAGGGGGCAGGGACAATGAAATGGGGAAGGGGGTAAGGACAAGGAAATGGGGAGGGAC
>NW_001889916.1:275792-373889 GCF_000143565.1 Laccaria bicolor S238N-H82
CCAGATCGCGTCGTCTTCTTCACGAGTCCCATCTTCATCGCCGTCCAATCCCAAATTTCTTCACGAGCGAATGGGATTCAGGGCTACAAAATAAAACGAGGTTCAATCTCCAAGGAAAGTGCGAAGGGGAAATTTTTGAACTTGACGCTATGAGTGGGTAAGTTAACCCCATCTCCACTGCCTCCTTCATCAAGGCCGCCATTAACTGCGGACCTGCATGCTTAACAGTGTTTTTGCCAATTGTGCTGCTGTTGATAAAGTTGAGGTCGACGATAACGACAGCGATGTGGATGTAGAAGCGCGGACGCGGAGCTTGGATAGCGAAGTGATAATGAACGATTCAGTGAACACATGGGAGATCCCGTTGGTCGTGCTGTTTCGAGTCTCTGAAATATACCCGACGATACACTATACATATGTTTCAGAATTGAGTAAAGAAGGCCAACGAGAAAACTCACCAGCTTCCCATACTAGCGACGAACCTCAGAAACAATTCAAAATATGAGGATGGCGTTCCCTAACCCGTCAAAGCCGCAATCTGAGAACTAGAAATGATGATCAGCACGGGTAACATTACAAGTAAGAGAGGCTTAGGAGCACACGATTAAGACGCAAAAGGTAACATCGTTGATCTCGATGGTCGATGGTGTGTTCGGAACTTCGGCCATCGTAGCATGACATATAGAAAAGAGGAGGAATGGGTGCTTGGTTCAAGAAGACGCAATTAAAGGGGAATGATATATCTGTATTGCTTGGATGGGAGCCGGGGCAGGTGCATAAATGATAGAACGTTGATGTGGGAGGGGTATTCGGATAGCAAGGAGTATGTGATGGTGGCGAGAATAGCGACGACGAAGGAGGGAAAGGAAAAAATAGAAAGAAAAAGAAAAACACGCAACGAAACTCGATATGAAGCTCATTCCTCCTCCTCCTCCATCCTATGCGTGGGTGAAATCGCCGCACTCAGCAGGAATTTTTATTGTTTGCCGGCATCGTCCTCCTCGCGAGTCGCTCCTAACATTGTGTTTCTCCCAGCTGGCATGCTTCTCCCTCCTACGACAAGGGTGCTTTCTCCATTCACCACCCGCGGGCGTGCTCCCCCTTCCACACACAAGCGTTCTCCACCTGCACCAGCGCCGTTCTTCCCTTCAGCGGCAGTTACTCCACTATCCTT
Organism: Laccaria bicolor S238N-H82; assembly: GCF_000143565.1. Lineage (NCBI taxonomy): Eukaryota > Fungi > Basidiomycota > Agaricomycetes > Agaricales > Hydnangiaceae > Laccaria > Laccaria bicolor. The sequence goes on from NW_001889916.1 coordinate 276,967, forward strand.
CACACCCGCCCGACTCTTACTCCCTACCCCTCCTCCCCTCCCAACGATTGCAAGCGGCAACTACTCTGAATCGCCATCCTCATTATGCTCCTGTTTACGCTCATATTCAGCGTCCTCATCCTCCCCTTCGTCCTCCTCCAACGCAGCTATAGAAGGCGGAGAGCGACGGTTCGGACCAGGTGTGACCGTGGGGGTTTGCAAATGCGACGTGTGGGATGGATGAGAGTGTGAGTGCGATGAATGAGGTGGAGCCTGCGTCTGCGCGTGCGATTGGGACTGCGACTGCGATTGCGGGGGCTGCGAGAAACTTCACCCTCCGCCATGATGTGTAAGAACTGTATTCGTCCTATGGAACGATCGATCCGATTCTTGAGAAAGCGGAAGCTGCGACATCTACCCCCCTCGTGAAGGCTGCTGTTGCTATTGTTGCTGACGTTGGTGCGTGACCGCCATTGGCTATTGCGTCTCAAGGGTTCCTTGCTTCTCGACGTGTTTCATTGATTGCCTATGTGGGGTTTCGTTAGCACAAGCCGCTTTTTGAAGGAAAATGGGAAGAATGTAACACAGAAAGAAAGAAAAAGGGAGACCTATGGATCACAAACACCCCTCGACAAGAGTTTTACCCCATAGAAGGGAAGGGAGCGGAAAAGGGAGAAGGGTGGAGGACAAAGGAAGAAAGAGGAATCTAGAGAAGAGGTTCCAAAGGCCACGTCTGAAGATCGAACAGCGAGAAAACGGCAGAAAAGGGACCCACCTCCTGCTCCTCCGGCACCCCCAGGCAAAGCACGCACACTCCCCTCTTCCAATACTACCCCCACTAACCGGATATTTTGGGCTTCTTCATCGGCGCGCCCGTAACGAACGGCGCAAACACATGCAGCTGATACTGCTGAAACCTGGCACCTGCTGAGCCAGTGGACTCGAGTCTCGGTTGTTGTCCTCCCCCAGACTGTTGCTGCAATCGACAACATCTCCTTTGTATACCCATGCTCCGCTCCTTCTTGTGCTTGTTGATGATTGACGTGTACGCGCCTAATACGACTAGTACCATCCTCGCCGTGTCTTCGTGAGTGGTGGCGTAAATGCGGGAAACCATTTTGACTACTCGTCAAGGTTGGTAAAGGTGGTGCTTGATTCGTAGCTGTAGTAGCACGGATGGGCATCTCATGCAAAGTCCGCTAGAGCGGCTTGAAGACGTCGAATACGGTCTACGCGAATGTACATGGTGCGGATGATGCTGATGGGAATGTGAATGTGGAGGGTGCCGGTGATGATGATTTTAGGAGCAGAAGCCGGTGGTATTGTTGGGCGCGGGGATCCATGGTGCGAGTGCCGACGTGAGTGTCCGGTGGTAGTGTACATAAAGGTGGTAGGCGCCCAAACGCAAGGGTTAGAACAAAGCACGTGACGATTACATCACGCCACTTAGTGTTGCGACCTGCGTCTCACTTTCTATCTCAGTAGAATTTGCTCGAACTTTCTCTCCGCACCCTCTTTACTTGCTCGCTCGTCCAAAGATCGTCCTAAGTACCGATTTATCTGAACACCAACCTTCAACAGACTGTCCAGGGACGAATGTCGTATTCAGGAAGCGGAAGCGCACTGACAGCGGAGGTACTCCTGGCTGGCACCCCCAAACCGCTCATTACAGGCCGAGAAAGAGCATGATAACGTTCAACGCACACAACCTGTGCACGGTCCTTTAGACTGCGCACCCCCGGATCTAATCTCCAAGCGGGACAATATCCATGATTCAACTTCGGTCCTATCCTACGCGCTCGCGTCGGTTTGTAAATAGTCACGGTCCGCTTCACGCTCGTCCAGTTCTGGAAGTGCCTCGTCCCTCGCTATATTCGTGGACACCATCAACCACCATCGCAGATTGACGCGCCCAGCACTTCGCGACTTTCGGCACCCGCATTACCAACCGACAAGATATCAACGATTTGTCAAGATGTTACGGATGGACCGCGCGTAGGCGAGTTATCAGACCTTTTTCACCAGCGCTGTGAGGGGTTGACGTTCTACGCTATGCACAACCTATCCATGCATCAATTTCACATGCTCTTGTCCGCTTTTGACTGAGCTATCTCCTCCCTTCCCCATCCTGACTGCCTTACCTTGACGCGCCCCGCTTTCGCTGGAGCACAGACAAACAAAAACCGGGATCATTTCGCTTTTCCCGACTTCAGCCTTTAAACATTCTCTCCGTTATGAACAAATTTTGACAGCATCCGCATTGAGGGCCACAGGAAAAAATGTTCCAAGAGTTTGGTTTGCTCTAGGCCGCACTTCAAGCTTGGGACGAATTGAAACCGTGCATGCGATCTACCAGCGACACTACTTTCCCGATCTGCAACACGTCCACAGCATTGAGGATTCACTGTCTGTCGTTCCCACATATACTCCAACCACTGCGTCCGGTTCACATCCTCCCGAGGGCTCAGCGACTCTTCGACGGCTGCAGTATGTCCGTCAGGACCTGCTTGTTGAACGGTCGTACTGTTGCAGGTGAAGCGCGCGGATACGGGACGCATGAATATCCTAACTATGCAGCTCTCATGAACGCCTTTCTTGTCGACATCACTCCATCATCACTGAAGATTGATGAAGCTGAGAAATTCCAAGGCTTGTACCGCTACATTGCGGTGCGCGAAACGTAGGCGCAGCCACAGGGAAACGTTCTTCGAAAGCCAGAAAACGGAGGGATCACTACCCAGTATTCGTTCTCGTCGCTCTTTATCAACAGCTAGACCCCGCTCAGCTTCAACTTTCTCGTCAATCGCTCCACCGTGTTTTCCGATGGTCCATGACGCTCTGAAGAGACTGTCAAGTGGGTATTCTCAAGGGTATTCTGCGAATCTTGGCAAAACTCGCAGACTCCAGAAATGTCTGGACGTGGATCTTGAGTTTGCTCTTCGGAATTCTGCAACCTGTCCACGACATTTTCCCAGTTGCAATCAGCTCAGACGGTCCGCATGGACATTACCAAGCTCGTCATGTCAGCGTCTCGACAATCACGTACCTGCCCTCCTTTTCGACACAAAAGAATGCAACTGCAGAGCGCCTTCGATCGCGTAATTGGAAAGTTCTGGTCGTCGGCCCCTGGTGGGCGTACTCAGCATGAGGCATGATGCATGATGCCTGAAAGGGGGCGGGTTCGGTGCACAGCGATGAAGAGATGGTGAGCATTGTGGGCATCGATCACCATCCCTCGTTCATTTACAACCTCGTGGATTCGGTACGTTCGTCCCATTTTTCTATGTCCCCTTTTCTCTTATAATCTCTACCCCTAGATCTGCCAACACCTTCCACTCAACGCGGTCCAACCCCTGCTTCTCCCGAACGTGCTCCCAGTCCCATCCAAAATTTACGTGTGTACGTCTCTTCAATTTATGGACAACCCCTTTTCCGAGCTCTCACGGAAATGTACCACGCGCCCGCATAATTTCCTGTTCTACTTCTCCCGTGTTGAACGAACGTTGACGGTATTGACAGGAATGGAAAGTTCTGGACGGGAGGAGCGTGCGGAATGAGCCATTTATTTGTGTATGGCCTGATCAGATCTGTTGAGTTTCGGAAATACGAGGTGCATTTCCGAACATTCAAGTCAAAGACGGGTGGCTTACGCTCATTATACCCAAGATTGTTTTCCTCCCTCGTGGAGCCTTCCTCCTTTCTTCCATCAATCGTTGGTCATGCGACTTTTCCCCTGCTTACCCTTAATACACACCTCCTCCGCTCCTTCCCCGCCATTCCAGCTCTGTTGTTATTGCCCTTTTCATCTCACCCCCACGCTCCCCCCGCTCGCCGTCTGTCCTCACACACCAATTTGTCCCGGCCTTCCCCTTCACAATTCATCAGCCGGTACCATGCTTCTTTCTTTGATTCTCATGCGCGCTGCCTGATGATAGGTCGACCAACGCTAATGACCCAGTGTGCAAACTTCCGTGTGGGCTTTAAGACCAAGATGGCTTCTCGAAGTTACTACCATCTTTACACTCAATTTCCCTACAATTCCCTCTTCTCGTCGGCGGCTAATCTTGAGAACATTTCCTGGAGAACGGTTTCACGCCGTGGAACATTCTGCCAACATTCTGCGTTCTTGCTGCAAATTGTAAAAGTGGGCCTATTTCTTGCAGTATCACGGCGGAGTGAAACCGATTTCAAAGCACAGTATGTGAACGGTGGGTATGGCGCGCTTGTACATTATCTGACGTTATTGTTCATACCCGCATTCTCCCTTGCTTCCCTTCTTTGTCTTCCCGGTTCTATCCCCTCTTCCAAAAATGAAGCTTGACCAATTTGAATATCAACAACCCGGTTTTGTAGCGAAGGTCTTTGACTCTGGAGGAGGTGAATCCTTTACTCAGCTTAGCCTGCTTCTCATAGTTCCCCTATTAACCCAGGGTTCCCAGAAGCACTTTTTACTAAAGGCAGACGGAAGATGCGTCTTGAGATTATAAGCGTTCCAGCAAGGAAAGGCTTGATACACACACCTTTGCAGACGTTCTTCGGCGACTCTTCCATTTCCCTAGTCCTATGACCGCCCCCTCCTTTGGAAAAGAATTCAATCGTGATCCCAAGAATCCTATCCTTGGCGTATAAAATGCGTCGCTACTTTTCCCCACCTCCTTCAGCCTCAAGCTAGTTGAGCAACGCTAAATATGCACTCATTCAAGTTTACTCGCCCATTCGCACTCGTCCTCGCAATCGTCTGTCTCGCAATCGCGACACCCACCCCGGACGTTCACGCAGACCCAGGTCACGGTTCTGGCGCTGTCGTTCACGCAGTGGGCAATGCCCCCGATAGTGCTGTTATCAAGGACACAATCACGACCCATTTGCCCGCAGCCACCTCGCCCACCGACAAAACACTGGGTGGTTCGACGCTGGAGCCCGACTCTTCGGAATGTTTTGGTCTAGGCTCACCTTGCTCATTCAATAGTAATTGTTGTTCGGGATATTGTTTGATCATTCCCCCTACCATTGTTCTGGTAAGTGACCCGCTATTAGTTGCTGAAAATGGTAAATCTTGATGATTGACTGTATCACTTTCACTTTATCAAGGGTTTTTGCTACCCTAAGTAGTGGACTTTTGGGGACTGAGGCAGGTGATCGTGAATAGGTTGGGATGTGTATCCGGACAATAGTATTCCATTTAAGTTGTAGTTCTTGCACAACTGAAAAAATTTGTTTCTGTCGACTCAAGCAGGTGTCACAGCTGAGGCTCGTTCATGCAGACGGACATAAATTGTAAATTAGAACGAAGTGTCAACAAGAATTTGACACGCATCTAGTTTCATATTTAAAATCTCGAGTCCACCCGAACAACCCCCCACCCTCATCATGCACACTCTCGTTCAATTCGCTCTCAAGATGGAACGAGAGAGCTCACACTCTTCCCATAGCGACGAGACTTACAGCTGGTTCAAGATATGAGGGTGGAGTTTCCTAACCAGTCAAAGTTACAATCCAAGGACTGGCGAAAATGATTAGCACGGATAAGATTGCAAGGAAGAAAGGGTTAGGAACACACAAAGACCATCGTAACATGACGTATAGAGAAAGAGGAATGCTTGGTTCAAGTAAAGGGGGATTATAGCTGGGAGCGGTGCCCGTATTGCTTCGATGAAATGTAGGTAAAAGCCGCGGCAGGTGCATGAATGATAGCACGCTTGTGCAGGAGGGTTATCCCGGATAGCAAGGAGCGTGTGATGGTGGCAAATAGTGACGACGACGAGGGAGAGGAAAAAATAGAAAGAAGCAACCAAACTCGATATGAAGCACCATCCTCCCATCCTATGCGTGTCAAAATCGCCGCACCCAGCAGAGATTTTTCTTCTTTGCCGGCATCGTTCTCTTCGCTCCTGACGGTGTGTTTCTCCCAGCTGGCTCCTACGACAAGGGCGCTTCTCCCTCCACCACCCGCAGTCGTGCCTCCCCTTCCACCCACAAGCATGCTCCACCTCCACCAGCGTCGCTCTTCCCTCCAGCGGCAGTTAGGCCGCAATTCTTCACGCCCGCCCGGCTCCTACTCCCTACCCTTCCTCCCCTCCCCAGACTTGAAAGCGGGAACTGCTCCGAAATGCTCCTGTCTATGCTCATGTTCAGCGTCCTCGTCCTCCCCTCCGTCCTCCTCCAACGAGCTATAGAAGGCGGAGGGCTACGGTTCGGACTAGGTGTGACCGTGGGGGTTTACAAATGCGACGTGTGGGATGTATGGGTGGGTGAGTGCGGTGAATGAGGTAAAGCCTGCGTTTGCGCGTGCGAATGGGATTGGGATTGCGACTGCGATTGCGGGGGCTAAACTTCCCCCTCCGCCATGATGTGTAAGAACTATATTCGTCGTATGTATCGATCGATCCGACCCTTCAGAAAGCGGGAGCTGCGACCTTCCCCCTCGTGAAGGCTGCTGTTGCTGACGCTGATGCATGACCGCCAGTTGCTGTTGCGTCTCAAGGGTTCCTTGCTTCTCGACGTGTTTCATTATTGATTTCCTGAATGTGGGATTTCGTTAGCCCGAGCCGGGTTTTGCAGGAGGGAAGAATGTAACACAGAAGGAAAGAAAAAGGGAGACCTACCGATCGCAAACAGTCCCAGAACCCCTCGACAAGAACTTGACCCCTCAAGAGGGATGGGAGCAGAAATGGGAGAAGAGTCGAGGACAGAGAAGAAAGGAAGAGGCTTGTTCCAAAGGCCAGAAAGAACACGCCAGACGAGACCCTAGCGAGGAACGTTTGAGAATCAAAGACCTAGAAAATGGAAGAAAAGGGACTCACCTAGCACACCCAGGCAAAGCACGCACATTCCCCCTTCCTCCAATACTACCCCCACTAATCGGATACTTTGGCTTCTTCATCGGTGCGTCCGTAACGAACGGCGCAAACATCTGCATCTGATACTGCTGATCCTGGCCCTGCTGAGCCAGTCGGTTGTCGTCTGTTGTCCTCCAGCCGGCTGTTGCTGCAATCGACGACATCTCCTTTGGAGACGCATACCCGCTCCTCCTTATCCTGATAGATGTGCACGCGCCTACTACCCCCCGCCGTGTCTTCGTGAGTAATGGCCTAGATGCGGGTAAGCATTTTGACTTGTCGTCGTGGTCATAGGTGGTGGTTGATTCGTAGTGAACCCGTTTATTTTGTCAGCGCGAGGGAGCTTCTCAACGCGCTGCTACTTAGACAGATACGGTCTCCGCGAATGTACATGATGCGCCGAAGGAGCAGAGCTGCAGAAGCAAGATGGATATGCCAAGATTGCGAGTGCCGAATACAATTTCATTGATGCATCGAGTGCCTTGCGAAGGAGCAACGCACGCTTCAACAAGACACGTGATGATGACATCACGTCGCTTGGCGCTGTTCTCTTTTTTCTTTTGCTCGAACTTTCCTCTTGACTTGCTGTTCCTCCAAAAATTGTCCAAAGTACCAATTTTTCGCCTGTCCAGAGGAAGCTGAAGCGCGTCAACTTGAATCATCACCAACAGGGGAGATTTGGGTGAGGTATTCCTGGCCATTCTCAAACCGTTGATGACAATCCGATCATGATAACGTTCGACGCACTTAGCTTCCGCCTCACGCTCGTCGTTCCGCAGCTCTGGAACTGCCACGCTATAATCGTGGACACCACCAACCACCATCGCCGATTGACGCACCCAGCACTCCTCTTCTCTTCTTCGGACCTCGTATCACCAACCGACAAGACATCAACGATGTGTCAGGATGTTATGGACGGCCCGCGTATAAGCGAGTTATCACCCCTCTTTCACCTGCGCCGCGAGGGGTTGACGTTCTACCTATGCACAGTTTATCCCTCCCTCCAGTACGCATCAATTTCAGATAGTCTTGTCCACTTTTGACAGAGCTATCTACGTTTACCTCCTTTTCCCACCTTGACTGCCTCACTTTGACGCGCCCCGCGTTCGCCTACGTGTACGAAACCTCAAGCTGGCTGTGGAGCACAGACAAACAAAATTCAGGATTATTTCGCCTTTCCCGACTTCAGCCTTTCGACATTTTCTCCGTTCTGAACAAATTTCGACAACCCGGTATTGAGGGCCACAGGAAAGGAATACTCTAGGCCGCACTTCGAGCTTCGGACGAATCGAAACCAGGCGATCTACAAAGCTACGACAATACTATCCATACTTTCATAATCTACTGATTTTCTGCCGAGCTAAACAACTCTTCGACGGCCCTAGCATTTCCGTCAGGTACTTACCTGTTGGACGGTCGTACCGTTGCAGGTGAAGCGCACGGATTAGGTACCTATGACAACTCTCATGAAATCACGCCTTTCTTGTGGACGTCCCTCCATCAGGAGATGATGGAGCGCAGGAATTCGTACCAACTATTCGTTCTCGACGATTTATCAACAGTCTTACCCTACTCAACTTCTATTTTTTCGTCGATCATCACAGTGTGTTTCGATGGTTCATGACGCTCTGGAGAGACTGTCGGGCCGGTAAAACACGTTACGGGATTCGGGCTCAGTAACTGCTTGCGTACTCGCACGTTCCCTCGCCAACATACTCCGGCACCGACTCCCTCTTCTTTTTCTACTACTGCAATTGCCTTCCGGTTCTCTTATCGTCATGTCTCTCCTAGAGCGTGTGCGCGCCATTCGTGACGCCTACTACAACGAATGCAGGGATCGACGTAATCTTTTTGACGAACGTGGCCGACGACTCGACCACCCGTCTGATAAAGGTGCTGGGGCGAGTTACCCGCGACCGAGGGTAAGACGCGGGGTGTGGCGTCGTGGCGTCGCAGGCATGAGTGGGAACGACGATGAAGACGCAGACGAGAGTGGCGACAGTGAGCAGGAGGATAGTAGTGGAGAGGAATCAGATACTGAGAGCGAGGAATCCGGAGACTCAGAAGATGACGAGGATGAAGATGATACGGAAGGTGTGTTCTCTTCCACCCCATTTGTGCACAGGGCCAGTAACCGACTCTGAAGGGAGTGCAGAGGGTAATCGCCAAAGAGGGAGTACGATTCCTAATCAACCTGGTAATAAGCTCCCGGCATATCTTCCAAGACTTTCACACTCATTCGGCGTTTGCACCAGGATCCTCCTCCCGCCCTCATCACCCTCCTCATATTCACCTCCCACGAAATCCCTCCCCCCATCTGAGAATGGCTGGGCATCAACAGAGGTCTTACGAGCGGTGGATCCCACCGCAAGAAACCATGCGTCAAACAAATAGGGCGCAGGTCACTGCCAAAACTTCCAAGGCAGTTGACCATCGGTATGATATCTGGCTGCCAGCCAACATGGCATCTCGCCAGCCTGAGAAAGGGAAACCACCCACGATTTGATCCAAGGCGCCTTTCCTTTTTTCATGCATTAACCCACCAACTCTCTGTGCTTGACCGCAATCCACCCAAACTAGCGGTGACGCTTAGTCTATGTACTACTACCATGAACCGTCTGCTTTGCAAACCAGGCCGCTGTTTCGAATGTCGACGTCGCCTTTGTGATGGATCTACATCTCGGCAGACGGACGCTTTCCCGAGTCCTCTCTTCTTTTGCAACCCTCCTTCCACTCTAGTAATATCTACTCGCTGCTGCTCCTCCCCTATCACTTACGTTCTGGAAAAGCTTAAGCTTGTAGCTCAGTCAGCTTGAAACGTCTGACATGTAGTGAACAACAAGTAGGTATCATTAAGCAATGAAATATACAGTATATAGGCGAGAAACAAATGTCCGTCAGTTAATCAAGGTTCGAGGATCGAATTATCCGATCTGGAGGGAATGTCTCCAGGTAGTTGGAAGTCCAAACACATCTCAAGCTCCACCCGCTCCTTAAAGAACAGCATCAACAGCATCCACCGTATCACGCCTTACATCACCGTCCACATCCCACTAACCGCGACCACAACACCCATCGCCACCATCCCTACAAATTCACCCCCAACCAACGTGCTCGCACCGTTCTTCTTCGTCCCACCCCCACTCGACGTGGTCCCAGTCGAGCTACTTCCAGATGAACTAGCAGGCGCAGTCGGTGCAAACGTCGCGCTAAGGCTGGCTATACACGAAGACGCGACGCCAGTGGCGGAGACGGAGGTGGACGCATGAGAGTTGACGGTTCCGTTGCCTGCGAAACTGCACGCCTGTGCTTTACGATTTTGGGACTCGCAGTATTTGGACATGACGTAGAAGAGTTTGACGGCTGTGAAAGAGGGGTGGATTGAGGGAAAGACGATGAAATAAGGCGATGAGACTCACTCGGATCACACACCGAGACAAGACCGTACGTGCCCTAACCCACCGGAGGGAGGGACACAGCCATACTCAGAAAAGTAGGCTGCGAAGTTGTACCCAGCGAAGTTGTTGGTGTAGGACTCTGCGAAGGTGGAATTGCCGCACCACTCGCTGTGACGTGTCAATGGAGAGCGGAGGATGGGGAAGAGCAGAAGACTTACTAGTTGTTGAGTCCGAAGAGGTCAATCGCCATTGACCCAAATTTGGTGTTTAAGACCGCAGCTGAAATGGTTGGCCAGTGGGTCTCGGGAAAGAAAGGAATTACAGGTATGCCTTGATGCCTCGAGCAGCTGCTTTTACGAAAGGAGCGACGTTGGTGTTGGATGAGCTGTTGATGACCTCGTTTCCGACGTGGCATGCCAGGATGTTGTCGTACTTGCTGAAGGCGTCGATGGCAGCGAGGTATTGATCCAAAAGATTAGTAGACCACGCAGGCGAACTGCGGTCGATTGAGCCGTTCAAAGAAAGGTGTGAGGCTGATGCTGGCGTGCTTTGTCAGGTTAGGGGAGGGTGTGACGGACGGCACGAACGTACATGGTATAGACGTCTGCACCACTGAAGGCTTTCATGCACAAATCGTAGTTCTTGATCGAATCGACGCTGTACACACGAACGGTGTACACGCCCAGTTGTTGTAGGCATGGAAGATCATGAGCGCATCCGTGCATCCGCGAGAGGGTCATTTTAAGTCGAAGGCTAGTTGAACGGGTTATTAGCAGAGGTATCAGTGACAAGGCCTATAAGAAGTGAGCATCGAGCGAGAGGGTGATGAAGAGGAAGTTACCTTGTTGTTGGTACGGCACACCCTTGAAATAAAACCTCGCTACCGACATGTGCGAGAGACTTGTGAAATGGCATGCACGTTGTACACCAAGAGGGCCGTGAGGACAAGGGAAACGGGGGCAGGAACCCCGAACGACTTCATGCTGAGGGAAAGAGTGTGAGTTTGGTGCAAGCTAGCTCTGGAGTGGAAACAAAACGTGTCACCACTACGAGAACCGCACTCACACTTCTTTGTCTTGGATCTTGGACGATTCGACCTCGAAGGTGATCATCTTTAAGGTCGAGTCGGTCGGGGCTCATGAGCGCCCTCGCTTGGAATTTGATGCCAATTTCATATTGCACTCTGTTGTAAAGTTAGGATTTCATAAGACAAACGAGGGAGGCGAACATAACATAATTTACCCAGGTCGAGAGAATGTCGCAGATTGTCCATCCTGTCCTCGTCATTCATCACCACAAGGTTGTTCCCCTTATCGCCAAACTCGTACTTGTGCGCGTCTCGTCGGGCCATCTGCCACGTAACGCCGGCGTCTGTGCTGATAAATGTGTCGCCTTCCTCGTACGGTAAGAAACGCTCGCGTATCGACCCAACGCCCATGGCAAAACCAGGTGCTGGTGACCAAAAGATGCGGCCATGGTTGTGTGGGGTCGTGACGGAGTGAAGGTGGACTGAGGAAAGATCGGTATCAGCGGGGTTGCATGTGATGGGTTTGCCCTCGTCGTCTTCAGATGGGAGCAAAGCGAGGTCCATTGCTGCCTGTAAATGGTTAGACGAGGAACGGACGACAGAAATAGAGCGATGTACCATCTTCAACAGTGATCATCGCCTCACTCGCCCCATCGACATCTTTCGCCTTTGTAACAACATTGGCAAGGCCCACCCCATCGACTAGGCAATAAAGCCCTTTGCGTTCTTCTCAATGTTGAGGTCCTCGACTTTGCTGTCTTGGTTGAGGAAATCGGTGCTGGAGAAAAGGCGGCTGGAGGAGAGGACGTGGGAGCTGTCGACGCTTAATACTGTACTAATACGACCAAGTCCTCGGGCCCTATGGGGCGTGACACATTTTCACCATCTCTTCGCCGCTTCAACAGCCGATGTGATGCGTGACGAAGAGTGTGATGGCTTCGGCGCTTCTGCAGTTGACCTGAACAGGGACCCATCATTGGTTTCAAGCTTAAAATCAACTCTAAAAGCAACTCTAATTACTGATGCGTTGCCCACTGTGTAAACCGATGTTGAATGAAAAAAAGTTTATTCTCTCTCTTGTTCATCATGTTCCCGGAAAAAATCCCACCACGTATGCGCGCCGAGTTCCTCCCATCTCCAATGCTCTCCGTGACACAATTCTTGAAATTTCCCCTACCGAGACAGCTTCCTGAGACCCATAACACCCATTCTGGCATCAACGCCCTGGAACCACAGCTCTCGTTTGGTTGCCAGGAGAATTCGAACGTTAACCTTTCCCTGGAATTGCTAGTAAGCCTTGCAATCGTGAGTATGCCTCATAGGAAGACATGAAGACTTCAATACAATGTCCATGCGCAATTACCCCCGACAACTAGCAATCGTCTCCGCCCTAATCGTCTGCGCAAACCTCACCAACTCATTCACCTGCACCCACCGCTCGTCCTCATGTCCTTCATATGAACGCACGCACTTCAAGCCGGGGAACAAACCATACAAATACCGTCCAATAAGAAAGGCGTCCCGCGTATCCCAATCGTCTACTACCGATGCGATCGTGAGCGTCTTTAGTTCATGTTTAAGTTCTGGATATAATGGTTTCCTCGATGACAAAAAGGGTTGTACAGCCTGTATGTCGCTCGAATCCAGGGGTATCCGCAGTTCCGTAAGCTTGGGACAACGTTCCGCGAGGACTCGAAGAGACTTCATCCTCGGCCGCACATGAGTGGGAGGGAGGAACGGGAGGAGGAGGTCGTTCAAGTTTGCCAGGTCTTCGCCCACTCTTCCATCAGGTCATCGCTGATATCCATAAGGTATCCACGTAGACTGAGCATGCGGAGATTGTGTAAAGGGAATAAAGGCTTTAATGTGTCGAGAGGTAACTTCTCTTCCGCCTCCGTGTCCTCCGGTGTTAATCTGAGCCCGAAACATCGTAAGGAGCTAGGCCAGCGCGAAACGACGTCCTCAAACAAAAGTTTCATGTCGAACCCTGGTTCAGGGGGTGAGAGGCAGACAAAGGTGTCTAGTTGGTCCGTTGATATGTTGACAACGAACGACAGGATGAATGGGAGCGATGCGGAGATGGATAGACTCCTTAGGTGTTTGAAGCCTACGGTTTTCGCCAAGGGGAGTATTGGTGAGTCTATGAAATCCAAGTCGAGGTCTGTAAGCGCCGACAGTGCCCCAACGCGTTCCAACCACGGCAAACTCAGAGAGTCGCCCATTCCTCCAAGTTCCAACACCCTCAGCTTCTCAAAACGAGGTATTAGCGCCATCGATTCCTTCCCCAGGCCCTCTCCCCTCAGTATAATCTTCACCAACTCCGCACCATCATTCAAAAGCGTATACAAAAAAGTCCCACACAATTTATCTTCCACACTTGTAATCTCCCTAATCTCGACTGCTACCAAAGACGGGGAGAGAGAGAGACATATGCCAGAGATGAGAAAATCATTTGAGCTGATGGATGGACAGCGGATGTATTGGAGGGAGGGGAGGAGGATGGGTGAGGGGAGGAGTTGGGCGATGCGGAAGTAGACGTGCAGTGCGATGTCGAGGTGGTCTGGGTCACGGATGTAGCTGAAGTTTTTGACGCGGTTGGCGTAGAAGTCGAAGCGGGACCAGTCGGTTGGTCCTCGAAGGACCTGATGCGAGTTTGCGAGAGCTCAAATTGAGATGCGCGGACTCACTCACGTATGTTCCTTCACATTGTATGAATGATGGGAGGAGTTTGAGCAGTGGGAAGAGAGTATCGAGGCTACACCAGAGGCGATCTAAAGTTTTGCATGTCACTGCTGCCTGCGCTAGGGCATGCTTGCACGCTATTGCGTTGTCCGAGTTTACTTAGCTCGTCATCGTCATCCCACAAAAGATAATCAAATATTTTCAAGAGCAAGTCGGTGTTGCTGAAGAAGTCGTTAGCGTTGAGTTCTTTGTGGGTCGACAACGACACCGTCCGTGATTCCGTATGTCTTCTTTGGTGAACGGACTTGTAAGTAGTAGAGATGACGATCAATTTGCGATCAATCATTAATCAATAGCCTTGCTGATGTAATCTCATCTCAAGTGCTTCCTGCCTTCACCATGACGTCCTTCGCTGACTTTCCTCCGGAAACCGTCAAAGAGATCATCGATGTTCTTCAGGACGATCTACCATCCTTGAAAGCGTGCTCGCAGACATGCCAATCGCTTTTGCCATTGTGTCGCCAACACATCTATCGGACCATCAGCCTCACTCGCCATCATGCTCGTGGCCATCGCTCACGCATGCTTAAATCACTGAGGCTTCTTCTCGACAAAAACGCAGATATTGCACACTATGTTCGAAATCTTGTCTATGAGATTGACCATAATGACGAGGGGGATGACAACGTTCGCGTACTGGAAAAACTCCATCCAGTTCAGACCTTGAAGCTTGATGGTTCTGGTGCCCACTGGAACACATTGCGTTCACCGATGCAAGAAGTATTACTGCGTCTCATTCATTCACACTCATTGACGCGTGTGCGAATTTCCTTATTCTGGAACTTTCCAGTCACCGCACTCATTCCCTGCATCACTCTCAACGACCTCGCAATAAACTCACTTGGTCTTACTGCCGCCACAAAATGTGATAATGACGAGGAGTATACTACCTTTGATCCCGTCCCTCATATAAAGTCGTTCACTTTCGATTGTGCCGATGACCCTTTTGTCACGAAAGTTTTTCATGCCAAACGTTCCACCGGCGTTCCAATGCTCGACTTCAGTAACCTCAAGGAGTTGAATATTCATGCGCGCTTCAAGGACTACTTTGAAGGGAGGAAAACATTGCTACAAGCCTCGGAAGAGCTTGAAATTCTACACTATCGAGGTATGCACGCCGAAATTCGTTTTACACTGGGGATTGACGTTAATGCTTCTAGTGACATATCTGGAAGACGGATGCGAAGATCTGGTTGCTTGGATGAACAAATCCTCCTTGTCAACGTTAAGAAGACTTCATGTCGTGTTGGGAATCAAACCAAGTTTCAAAGACCCCCTGTGCGGTCTTTGCGAGGAGCTCGCTCAATTTGCGGGACTCAACGTAATCGAAGAAATCACCCTGAACGTCTTCACCTGGACTGACAAACAATGCACCACAGACCGTACAAAATGGGGGCGGCTTGACACCGTACTTGCCGACGGATTTCCTATGCTTCGTCGGGTTTCGCTTCACATTGATATCAAAATTTCTACATGTCGGTATGTGGGTGAGGATGATTTAGCGTTCCGTGAAAAGTTACAGAAGATTCCTGAATACTTTCCGTGGCTATCCCAAAGTACCATTATTGCTTTCAAGTTTTCGACGGAAATAGTTGATAGTGATGATGATTGTGCTGTAATGTACTTTGATTAACTTTTTTCGCCCGGATATTTCCCGGGAGCCCCAATACTTTGCTCTAAAATTGCCCGACGCCAGTCTCCTTGAAAATTCGTTTCCCCGGTCAAATATTATTGAGGTCCTTGACGATAGCGAATGCCAGAAAGCGGTCGTCCGAAACATCGTATGATATGCGTGAATTTGTTTGAGTAGATCTGGCGATGGCTCACATTCGTCATCTTGAAATATCTGAAATATGTACAAGTGAATGCGGATCTCGGCGAGTATACTTGAGATCGCAGCTAGAAAAATAGAATAACTTCTGAGCTCGGTGAGCTCGAATCTTCCATGCCGTAAGTGACCCATTAGCACCGGTTTGAGCTCACTACGTGTTCCTATTTACATTATCTTCTCACTGGCGCCCCCTATGTTCGAATAATGTAAATAGGATTGTTCCCTTCTCACAGCCAACTGCCTCTCCCTCCGTTCCGGATGACAGCTTCTCAGCTTCTGGACGTTCATGGACTCGCAAGACGTCGGTTCCGGCAATTAATTCCTCCGATGATGATGGTGAGGGAATTTCTAGCGTTAGCGGTAATCCCCTCTCTGCCTTGGAAGAGAAACGTCGTAGAAATACCGCTGCCAGTACGCGGTTCAGGTCGAAGAAGAAAGAGAGGGAGGCCGCTCTTGAAGGTCAGGTCAAAGAGCTGGAAACGAGGGTCAACGAACTTGAGCGGGAATGTGAAGAATTACGTAGAGCAAATGATTGGTTGAAGGGACTTATCGTCGGCGTTGCTGACGTTTCTGAAGGATCAGTGGTTCCAGCCCCTTGCGGGAACGAGACGACACAAAGATCCTAACGATTCCATCCACTCGTAGGGAGGGTGAGGGTCAAGGTGAGAAGGAGAGTTTGTAGTAATATGAATCAAATCCCCGGCGCCCAAAAAAAAAATTCCTACGTGATTCGCCATATCCTCACTGACACCAAGATAGGTAGGGTGAAACGTTTCCGGATTGGAGAAGGCTCGACGAAGAGAATAGTTGGTCGAAATTGTTTGAATGCTATTTGAGCCATAGCGACCACGGTCACCGTCAAACGCGATGATGGGATACCTAACAATGAAGGATGGTGTCGGGCGTTAAGCCCGGATATGCTATAGCATCAAGTGGCGAATTGGAGAATAAATTCCACGAAATATTTTTGCAATTCTTGGCCTAGAAAATAGAATATACACCATCGAGAGTATGCAAGGAGTACGATGGTGTTTCTGCAGGACGACTGTTCAAGAATCCCGAGCCTAGTCACGAGAAAGGTAGTTGTAGCCGCGTGAGATACTGTAAGTGACAGTCGGTTCAGAAGGTCCATTGAAATCCTCATACCGTGGACAGCTAACGAGTTGAACCTCTCTAGCAATGCTACCTACCCCACGAGGCTTTAGGCTTCGGAATGTTATTCCGAGGGTCAAAACTTGGAACAAAATGTCCAACTGCCAGGGATCCCGCAACAAGTACCGTCAGGGCGTTGGTCGTTCAGGTGAGGAACAGCGAGAGGAGGTTGTGTCGAAAGCTCTTAAACTCCAACCATCAAAGGCGTCTTTGAGTGTCGGCATGACGCAATTCATGTGGGATTTGTGCTTACCAAGTGCTTACTTATGGAGGGATTTGATGTCACAGCAGGGAGAGAGAACCAAAAAATCTGCCCAACGGACACATGATGTTGAATTCCGTCATATTTTGCGATGTCATATACCCTGGCAATTGCATCATACGGTTCCGATTGACTCTCGTGAATCTTCTCGCTCTGCAACACTGGGGGAAGCGAACTGTATCTCGACTGAACACGGTAGTAAGTGGGAGACCGGGTATAAGACGCGCTTTGGACTTTCAAAGGAGGTAGACATGAAACACAGTACCTCGCGGCTGGTTAGACACTGCCATTGACGATTCCCACCGTTGTTTCGCGCATTCCTTGCAACGTCAGCGCGCACGCTTCTTGTTCTTCTTCTCTTCACGGAAAATCCTGCCGCCGCTGTCGTTGTGGCACGAGACGACTTCATCGACGCTGAGGAACTCCAAGTGTTTCCCTCATTCGGAGTCATTGGGTCAGTGACGGGCTCGACGACTCGAGACGACTGAAATCCGTATCTGTGACAACGCGGACAGTATAAGCTAGCCACTTGCCGGAAGAAGTTGTCGACAGTTAGAGTGGTAAGCTTTTGTCGATTGGTCTCGAAGGTTTTCGAGTGCAACCCGTTACAATTAGGGGGTCGTGAGCACCGAAGGTGGCTGGTCATACCTAAAATGTTAAGCACTTTGAAACTTGAAGACGTACTGATCCCAACATGATGTCCAGTGGTCACTTCCGGTGGCGAATCAACCGAATTCCTTGCTTAAACACGCTGCCAAACATCAGTTCTTTGACCGTGCATACAGATTACTGACCTTCAGCCATCCTCGTCAGCTTCTGACCCTCCTCAGAGCTCAGTACAGCTAGCCTCTGTTACAGCGACTCTCGTCGTCGTTGCCTCAGCGCCACAACCATGGCAGCAGTCTCGCCACTGTCATTCTTGGATGTAGGGATGTGAAGTCGTGGATATGAGTGTGCTGTGTCGTCCGTTGGTCGTCCGGAAGCTGCACGAATAGTGAGGTACGTGACCCTGGAAGTCAACACTATTGCTAGGTCCCCTCCTCTCGACCGCCCATTTGGAAACGGGAACAGGTTCGTCAACACGTCGTTCAGCATGCTGAGAGTCGAGATTAAGTAACAGAATGTCTTCGGAGGAGCTGCGAGAGCTTATCCAACGACGCTGGCAAATCCGATAAATACCGAAGCATAGAATACAGTGACGAGACCTGTTACTCGCGGCAGGGCGTATTCAGAGGAGGAAGGCTGATCGGGAAGGCGGGAGCGAAGCTGGAAGATGCAGGAACTACTATGCATTCCCCAAACCTGGGCCAGGCGGAAGAAATGCTTATCAGCACATAACGAACCGAGAGATCATTATTGAGGTGTAATTCCAAACTCCGACCCGGAGCTCACGCCGAACTTTGAAGACTAAATAGGTATATATAGTAGTGCAATAGTAGCGCAGCCGTGCGGTCTGCATCTTTAAAAACGAATTATTGCAGCATATTCAAATGAGATATAATTTTTTCATCAAAATCCGTCCACCACACTCCAACTTTCGAAGCACGCTTCAAGCTGATTCATACTCAGGCTCCGCTCCAATGTATCCAGAACCCTGTAGAAAAATGAGCTGTCACATGTGCGGACAGGGATGGAAGACTTGCCACCTTTATAGCCGAACCTTTTTCCATATCGTTCCCAGAATCCGTGGCAAAGTCTTTCTGTGTATCGATCTTGATTGAGATATTCTGCTGCTGCTGGAACATTACATAAATAGGAAGACTCAAGACGACGAAACTTGCTCGACTGGATGAAATCTTTCCGGTCTTGCTCTGTCCCAACGAGTTCAATGATAAATTATTTCCACTGGTGCTTTCAATGCCGTCGGAGAGTTCACGAATCTTCTTCCGCGCATTGAGTGTTGCGAGCAGAGAGTTTGTATAGACTATATTTGGTATTAATGAATTAATAAATTGTCTGCAGCGAGAAGAAATCTTACGGCGTCCTATGCAGAAGAAAAAGGCGATATAAATAAACGTTGTCGGCCACGCGAGGATCTGGTGATGAATGCTTATTATACATTACATATTATAAGACTAAGAAAGGAAACTTACCGAAACGAGGGAAGCTAAGGCACAAAGGCTGTATGAAATTTATGAGACTGCTTCACGAATGAATTTGGTGACGTGGGTGTACCTGGTGAGAAGTCCGGTATTGACGGAGAAAACCATCTGCGCAATGTTCATTCAAGCCGAGACAAAGGATAGAATAAGCACGTACGAGTTTAGTAATGATTGTATCCGATCTGGGTGAGAGTGTTGATCCATGCCAAGAGGGGAACGGTAAATTTGACAATACCTGTGGAAACCAGTGCGAGAGCGGTGTAAGATTGTGCACAATGAGGCGGCGATGACGATGTCGGCCGCCGCTGCTAGAGCGTTGGTTGCGAGCGATAGTCCCTATTCATTGGCAGAGAAATTGATGTTAGAGGAATATGAAGTCTAATAATTACTCTTCACCTTCAGGTGAGCGAGTTGAGCGAAGGTTTCAAATCGTAGCCTGTTTTTGCTAGTTACTACAATTGAGGCAGGTCAGGAGGTGGGTCACTTACGATATGATCGTATAAGCTAATTGAGTCAATCAAGTCAGTAATTTCACAAGAGAATAGACCATTGCTGAGGACCTAAGCTGACTCCTGTTGCGCAATTGGGCAAAACGGTACTTAAGATGAGCAACTGATGATGACGAACCAAACTCCCCGAAGATAAGTAAAACCTGTGTCACTGTTAGCCGCAGTCCACGGTTCAAAAATAAGCACATACAACGATGACTATGAGCCACACTTTTCGATCGCTCACTGTAAATTTAATGAGATTTAATGGTAAAAAAATTATAGTCAACGGAAACTGACATCGCCAGATACGCGTTGCGAGGAAGCTATAATGTTACAGAAGTCAATCAAAAAGGAAGTTTAGAACGGGAGGGGCTCGCCATTGCACCATGAACGTGGTGAGTCCCTACCAGCAAAGTGTGATTCAATTCGCCCACAAGTGCAAATAATTGGGAGACGCACGTTAAATAAGACCTCAACCAACAGTGTTCTGTATTCAAAGGTCGACGAGTGAGTATAGGAGACAAAAGCATCATCGCGTACCGAACGAGCTCGCCACGAAAAGACACATTGCCCCAATTTGTGATGGTATACGTGTAAACTGCGGGGAATCGTCAACTAATCATACGGCGATAAAGTCGGGATAATTCTACCGGTGTGAGTGATGAGACCTTGGTGTATGGTGTCCGTAAGCATCACAGCCCCAACCTATGCAAAACCATCACTTCAAGGGAGAAGTAAATTTCAACGTTGATATTTACCAGGGCTTTCAGGTGCCACCGATCGCTTTGGTGGGTAAAGTAGTACCAGGCTTGAATACAAGAAACTGAGACAGTCCCGTCAGAACTTTGAGAAACAGCGAAGGGAAAAAGGGATTCAGACCCCCAAAAAGGCTGTTGAGCAGTCAGCAGAACGGTTATAAATGGATATCATAGACACTTACCATCCAGAAACGACAACCCCGATATAAGCTGCACCCAAACTGTGTTGAGAGAGAGATCAGACGTCTTGATATTATTAGCTTGATTGGTACGCACGTATCGTTGAGCACGATTTGTGATAACGGAGCGGAGTCAGCCATATCAACGACTTGAGCTTGAACGTCGAGGGAACGCGATCGAACCGAACGGAAGAATGCTGGGGAATTGAGCTTGAGCTTTTATATTTTCGGCCGCATGGTGGTTCTTGGGAGATTTCACCCACTCAGGTGCGGTGTGATCTGGATGATGCCTGCCATCAAGGGAGATATGAGTATCTCGGATAGAGCCGAAACCACTGAAGTACTGATCTTTCACTGTTTCACACCAAGTTTGCTTAGGTCAAGAACCTCTACTCTGACGAAAGGATAAGGACTTTGGATTTGAAACCTTTTCACATGCACTTTGTTCAGTGCGAAATTTTATGGCCTGCAACTAAAAAGGTACGGTACCTATTCGACCCTTCAGATTTCAGGGATCGCTCTTGTGACTCAATCTGTCCGGAGGTTTTGGCAACCACTTTCGTGCATAACTATATTCTCAGAAACCTGAACGACGCATCAGCTCCCCAAAACATCGATGGCCCTGCGTCCGGCATATTTTTGAGCTAAAGAAGTGATGATCGCAACTCGCTTATTTGCAATTTCTTTGGACGTATCGAATGATTCATGTGATAATTTTGAACTTTGCGGCAATAACACTATTACGGGGGAGAACTGCGCGTTGCTCTGCCTGAGATCTACAATACAACAATTAGCCAGACAGACAGACGTATCGGCAGGATTTGTCGTGGCCCGCCAAATTCCAGAGTTTTTCGGGGCCGCCACGTTTGTCTTTCCATGTTTAAGGGGCCCTTTAAAATAAACATGGGTAATGATGCATGCTTCCAGCCGATCAAGCATGGAGACGTAGCTTGACTTTGTTGGTCAATCATCAATGCCAGTCAATTAAATTCTATCTAAGGCCGGTTTTCAAATTCGGCGAATTCGACGATCATCGAGTTCTCATTCAAAATTTTAAAAACTTGAGAACCTTACTTATCCTGCAGGTTGTCTCGGAGAGGCAGACTCATCTTGGCATCTGGCCGGCGTCTTTCGCTGATGCACCTTCAATGATGATTTTGCATTCGATGTTTCCAGTTGGACCTTTATTTTTATTTTGAAAAAAATGGGACAAACGTTCGGAACGATCAGTCCCTTCAGGCCTTCAAGATATTGAATTAGGGCACGACTTCGTCAAGGTCTCCGTGGAGTAATTTTAACAGTAAGCTAACATCATCCAGGCGTGCGAGGAATTGCTCAAGGGAAGATCAACGGAGAGGAAGCGTATCAAGGGCCAACATAAAATCACGCACCACCATTTCACGTTGATAGCGCACTTTGGAATGCTAAAGCGGTGATTCGCACCATCAATCAATCCTTGTCCCGTATAAGTATGTGTATCTCTTGAAGACTTGAACGCCACGAATTTCAATGAATGGGAATATGTCCCATTCTGTTTTGTTGTTTGTTTCGCATAGCTGTAGCCTTTCTACATGCTACGAGAACTCCACTACTCACACTTCTGATTTTATAGTTACGCTTTTGTAACCTAGCCAGAGCCCAGCCATCAATGGCTCTTCCAAAAAAGAATATTAAGGGTCTTCGTATCCTGAGTTGACTGCTGTTTGCGCCTCACAACTCTCC
Organism: Laccaria bicolor S238N-H82; assembly: GCF_000143565.1. Classification (NCBI taxonomy): domain Eukaryota; kingdom Fungi; phylum Basidiomycota; class Agaricomycetes; order Agaricales; family Hydnangiaceae; genus Laccaria; species Laccaria bicolor. The sequence continues at coordinate 299,449 of NW_001889916.1, forward strand.
AGCTTACATAAGTAATCTGAAGCGAGCATCAAGTTTCCGATTGATTGCCGATTGAGCGAAGGGAAACAACAGCTGTGCAATGTTGATAAGGATACTGCGCACGTCTAACGTGTACACCTTCAGAACTGAAGGCCCTTCAAGCAAATCATCCGGGGCACTGGCCAGAGACGCCGTCATCTATCTCTTTGATATCTCTTACTCAAAATATTTCCAAAATATTCAAAAAATATTTCTATTACCATGCGAGTCAATAACCAATTAAACCGGTCAAGCGATCCACTTTAGTGTCACACAATACATAATTGTTCATTCGTTCAAGAAAGGAATCAGGATAGTTAAAGATTTTGAATCGGGCTATTCAGTTGGAGGTCCCAGACACCACGCCATAGCCCACGGTAGAAGCCCAAAAACCTTCCGGCGTAATGGTCCGAAAAGCACCGTTGTCACTGTGGTCCAGTGGCGAACCTTTTTTTTTTCCCCCGTCATAAAAAAGAGGGAGGTTGTGGGATCTGAGGAGATAAAACCTGTAAAAACCTGCTTCGCTCACCCTCGTTCACCACTCAATTGGTGAGCGTTCAGATCAAGAATTTGATTATCGATCCCAGGGAGGAAAGAGGCCCCATTTAAAGAAAACGCGTCAAAATTCCACGTGTCCACCTAGCCGGATAGCTCCCGAACAATGTCGCCGAATTTGCACCTTATGTAATGACCATTGACCATATGTTTTCCGCTATCGAAGCGCCACAACGCCACTCTTGTATCTCACCGGTGATGCACAATCAATTGCTGTAAGAAACAACGGGAAGGTAGGCAGGGAAAGCTCGATAAACCAGATGAGGATATCTACAATCACAATATTATTCTGTACAGCAGTTCGAAGCCGCTTGACGTTTCAGCATTGCTATCAGATTCCCTGCATAGCTAGCTGGTCGCGTCTTTACGATCCGTCATTCAAACCCTCAAAATGTCAATTTGCGACGCAGAAAATCGGCTTCTGGTGGCATCTGGATGAGGGTCTTTGATGTTGCGTCCCTCAAACGTCAACGGCAGAAATGCTCTCACTGTCGCTTGTTTAACAGAAGATAGACCGCCAGAAAATAATAAACGCTCATAAAAACGTATCACAACCGTCACTCTTCTCCAGTGATGATGAGGGCAGCTATTACTTCGATGGAGAATACATCGAGTTTTTTCTTGGCGCTCCACTTATCCCCACCTCGATCGCAAGCGGTTGCACTCTTCTTCACGATGAACAAACTCAAGTTGCAAGGCAGTCTCGTGTCAGCACACGAAGATACCGCACTGCATGTATCCATTGTTGCGAAGTTTATTCATTGGAGCAGGAATTCGTGCCAAGGAGTCTGGACTGTTTGATAATTCAACAATGCGTACATTGGTTGGTTGCCACCCTGCTGGACCTATGTACCTCGCAAAATGAAGGGGGGAAGTCACTTAATATAAAGAACCCAGCTCGAATCACTAAAGGATCATTGCAACTTCCCCGCCCCCACCCCAACGCTTGCAATAGTGACATCAATGCAACCCCGTAGCCCAAGGCCCGGGGTAAGGTGCCAAAAAACCAAATTGAGCCTACAGACTCCACAACGCCTAGAACACGAGTTCAAGATCGGACAAAGCCGGACGGAGGTAAGGAATACCCCAGCAGGGTCTTTGCTGGTCTTTGGGGTTGTAAAAGGTGCGAGAAAGTCCGATATACCGGGTGGCGGATGAGGACGTGGGTGACTATCGACTTGTCTCTGATCCTTTTGCGGCCCGAGATTCCCTTTCTACCTGCATCAGGAAAACTACACAAGTGCTCAAAACAAGCCACCTCCCTGTACAGGCAGAATAATCGTAACGAATTATGGATTCTTGATTAATCGCTTGAGTCCTTGCATCACGAAAGCGGGGAAGTCTTTGCCGCGTCACGGAAGGAACCTTTCCCTTACCTCGCCCCCGCAATGTGCATATTAAACGGTAATCGCCATTATCCGATCTCACTTAAGCATTTAGCGTTGTAGAAACCCCAGTCGATTTATCCGTGAGGTTCGAGTCATGAGACTTTATGGGGTGCTTAACCGCGTGGCATGGATGCCCAACTATCCGTAGTTCATGGGATGAAATCGCCGTGTCCAGCTGACACGATCTGCAAAGTTTGAAACTGGGATGACCCGCCCCCTCCCCTCCCATTTTTGTAGATTTTTGTTACACACCACACAACTCCGCGATGCCGCGCGACCCTACGTGTAATTCGGATTCGGGACTCGTGTATTAAGGATAATAGGTATATCCGCTTCTGCCCTGGATATTGAAGTTTTCAACGATCCGAACACGTTGCTGTGGGGACGGAACAAGAAGTCCAAGAGACACGCGATGAGGACCGAAGAGATTCAAGATGAGTATTAGTAAGGCAGCATTTCCAGAGCCACACAGTTGGGGAGAACGCCATGCTTATTATTCTGGTTAGGATGTGACGTCTTAGAACATCACCATGAATACGTAGGACAATAGATCAAAGCACCTGGAGCAAAGAGGAAAGGACCAGCGGAGGTATCAGATAACGATTCGTGTGAGTGGGCATATTCGGCACCGAAAGAAGTATTGTTGAACGCGGCGGTGACAAGTTCGAATTTGGATGACAGATAGGACACGACGTTTTCAGGGCCATCCCAAGGCGCTAAATAAATTGCACTGTAACAGCACCAAATTTTCCGGAACATAAATTGAACAACGAAAAGGAAAGTGGGATAATGACTTCTCGTCAATAGACAAGCGAAGCGACGAACAGACCAACCAAGACACAGCGGAAACGAAGGTAGTGAACCAGAAGTGAATCGCCAGTGAACACATGACCCAGTTTGCGAGACGATCATCGGAACATAGATGGATATGGTATTCCTCCGTGTGAGTTGGCTATCAAGACTCAGGGCAGAAAAGAGCATGGCGGAGTGGCGTTTCCGGGGTGCATTGAGTGGAAGGAATGAAAAGATGGATTCGAGAGAGAGTCTAGATTCCGCTGAAAATTAACGCGAGGGGCTTGGGCAGCGATATAAGACAGACCTCAATGAGGTTATTTTCCGAACCGAAGAGGAGCAGTGAGAAAGCCTCGCTGGTGGTGGCCTAGAGAGCAGCGAACCTCTGGCGAACACCTGAACACGTAAACGCAACTTGAGAGTCATAAAATGAATAGATAAATACGTCGTTATCCCGGCTGACGGACCGAAAAAAAGAGAGAGAATGAGCAGTCCCAATCCTCGTTAACGCAAGCGGCGGAAACTCTGGATCTAGAGACAAACGACAAATTCGATTCGAACACATGATATGCCTCAGTCGGCATGTAAACGTCATCAGCCATCAGTATTCATTACACAGATAGGGAGGTGAGGTAGATCCGTACTGGTTGAAATGAAATTGTTCAGTCAGGGTAGAAGGCAGTCTGCGAGATGAGGTTTACTTGGTGGGCTGGTCTTCTCCAAACTTTGAGCCAAGTAAGCGAACCTGTTGGGAGTAAATACTTGAGCCTATCGAGGTAGACGCGAATGGTAGGCAGGTGGTTACCAGGCGTCATTCCTCTGAGAACTGGTGCCTGCCTGGAAACCGTATTGCAGGTGAGTTCAATAACATGGAAAAACGACGCACCTCAGATGGAGGGCGACGAACGTAATATCAAGAAAACCTTGAACATTAAGCTAAGGCGCTAATAAGAACAAAAACAAGAAAAAGAGGCTAAGCCAGGACACTCCATAATTCTCACCAGTCGCTGATCACTATTAACTGATAGAAAAAACGAACCTATTTGTCCTGAACACATGATCGACCATAAATGGACTCGATTTAGTATTGAAGACTGCAGGGCGAGAGGAAAACGACCCTGAGGTGGGTAGCGCCTATATAACTTGGAAGGATGTCAACGCATGCCGCTGAGGTCATCCCGAACATGTAAGATATCTGTTTAAGTCATAATGCAGGTGAGTTCAACAGATAACAATGGAATGAAAGACGCACGGCAGATGGAGGGCGACAAAATAAACTCAGAAAACCTTGAGAATCAATCTGAGGTGCTAGCAAAACTAGCAAGCTATTTTTGGGAAAAAGACGCTGAGTCAACGATACTTAATAGCTCACACCATTAATTTAGCAATGAATAAAAAGAGTCAGGACGAACCTATTTGTCTTGAACACATGATCGATCTTGGGAAATGAACGTCATGATATGGATATAGTTAGTAAGTATTTCCTGTGAAATGAATCCAGGGCGGCTGGCCCATGGAGAGTTGGATGAGGCGCTGAGGTGAGGTTGAGTTATTGTCGGCCGGTGGAAAACGCCGTCCAACCGTTGAAGCTTGACCTGAAGCGCCCAGACTTTGAGGCGGGTATACACTCGTTTTCTGAGTTGCAGTTATTTCAGTCAGAAAGGAAAAACGAGAGCGCTGATAAACAAACTCGCCGTTCTGAAGCGAATGAAAACTCGCATTTAGACACATGACGCATCTTGAGAAACGATCCACCGAATTTAGGTATTCCACACCACACGGAGACGTGGCGGCCAGCAAGGGCGTGCCGGTAGATAAGAGTCAAACGAGCCCAGGACGGAGGAGGGTTGCGTGCTGAAAAAGGTATTCTTCCACCACCTGAGAGGATTCATGGGGTGTGGGGTAGTGACGTCCAAGGGGCGTTTACCTCGCGGTTTGGGGGTGGGGTGGGCGTCTGAGTCATGTTGAAGGAATTTGGATTGTAATGTTGGGCTATGTACGAGGAGTTCGAGGTCTGAGAATGGAGACCAATGCGTAGATTATGGTGTGGAGATTTGGAACGATAAAAGGTGGAGAAGGAAGGAACTTAGTCTAGAGAATGGAAAAGTGAATTCGCCGTGAATGGAGAGACCCTGTGTGCTTACCAAGCACTACTTAGCGTTTAGCCACTGGAATGACGCCACCAGGACACGGGTGGCATGTGAACGTTGAGAATGAGAAAATGACCCTGGAGTGGTGACGTCTGATTCAATCCAACTCGAAAGTCGAGTTTTAGACTTGAACATGTCTCATCGTAAGACCTGCATTGCAATGTGTGAGCGTCTGTAACGGTTACTTGACAATTGTCCTTGTTGTGCTTGAGCAGAGTTTAGATGTGAATGGTGGGGAGTAAAGCGGATCACTGGCACAGATTGAGTTGCTGTGATACAATCAAGGGAAGACAAAGCGTCCGAGTCGGCCTCGGGGCGCACGAAATAAAGAGAAACGGGGTACCGGATACCAACAAACACGAGGATCGTGGTTGTCACGCGTCAATGGCACATGTTCACATGGCGCTGACAACCAGGCACGGACCTCGTGCGAGCTGAATTTCTAAAAGGGGAAACGGGCTACGAGTCAGTGCGTTCACTTCACGTAGGTTGTTGTGTTTTGATGCCGACGATCTTGCGAAAATTCGCCGGGCTGTCTGGATCGATTATCGTGAAAGAAGAAGGCATATGATAGAGTGACGCGACACTTGTCTTTTGCTCTTCCTTCTCTGTCATGGCCGCCAGCACTAGCAGCGACCTTTACTCGCCTTTCCAGCAACAGAATATGCCAAACGAAGACAATCCCCCGTCAAGCGAAGACGGCTCTGGTGTACACTCACCAGTCCTGTTCTCCACTTCATACACCGGAGACAGTAATTCATGTATGTCCAATCCACCCTAATCCGCCCTCGCTTTTTATTCATCCGTCAATAAAGTCCGCTATCAGCACGATTCCACCCCGAATCTCCACCTTCCATACAATCCGACTACCTATCCGCCCACCAATCAACAGAGCCCGCTCCTCGACAGTCCAAGCGCCCATAGACACCCCACAACTGCGTTTAACAACAACTTTACCAGAGTCGATTTGCACGCACCGCGCTTCCCTGGGTCCCCTGTCGACTTTCGACATACGGCACCAGCATCATATCCACGACAATCACCCATCGAGGCAGATCATAAACACGTTACGCCACTCGTCCTCCCCGCAGTGGAACGTACTGTACCTTCATCAGCCAGTCCCGTGGCCAGTACATCCAAATGCAGCCCAGTGGCCGCCACCACCACATCCAACACCACCAGCACCGATCATCGTAAAGAGATCTCAACAGCGGTCATCGCTTGCCGTCAATGGTACGTCTTCCTCCTCCTTTGAGATACTCCTCCAACCAAACCCCGTTTATTCAGCCGCAGCCGTAAAATCAGATGCGACTCAACGCGTCCCGTGTGCAACAACTGTGTCCGCAGATCAAACGAGTGCGAGTATGACGCAGTGCCAAAACGTAGAGGCCCCGATAAACGCCCCGGAACCCGTCAGCGCTCATGTAAGAAGCGCCCTTCAGACGGGAGTGTGCCCCCTCCACCAAAGAGGAAAAGAGTGACATCGGGAGGGAGTGTAGCCACTCCCCCTCCGCAGTTATCACAGGCCGACCTTGCGCCTACGAGGGTGAAGGAGAATTTTGGCGATGCGAACTCGAAAAGGGTTTTTGCGGGGCTCCCGTTGTCAAGATATCATCTGGAACATCACCATCATAATCACCATGTGCAGTCGTCTGATTTACGAGACCGCGGTGCACATTTTAAGGTATCGTCGGGCGTTTTATCACTCTGAACCGTATCGCTAATTGTTTCTTTTCATAGCATGAGGTACCTTTATCTCCAGCCTACCGTCGTCCCACACACCACCAGCATCCATCCTCGTCCGCCTCTCCCCCGTACATGTATGACCAAAGCCATCATCATCCGTACATCAAACCTCCCTCTTCGTTTCCCCGCCAACTTGATGTGAACACCTTTCAGTCCCCAGCGGTGGATCAGGAACATGGACATCGTTTGACCCCGCCTAATCAGGGATATCACAAGGGTGAGAGTGAGCAGAGGGTGTGGTGGGAACATATACTGAAAACGCACACGCACGTTCTCCCCTTTCGCTTTCATTGTCAAGGTAGCTGATTAGATTATTATTCTGCAGAATTAAAAGGATCATTTCTGAGATAACGTTCTTGTAAGTCCATACCAATATCATACTATACCGATCAAAATAACCAACAACGAAACAAGGATCGAAAACACATCCCCGCACCTCTCATTCATCCCCTCCGCCTACCTCTTCTCCCAGCTCCAAAACGAAGGTACACCTCATCCGTCGTTAGTGCAGCCAGCGTTCATATTAGCTGCTTTGGCAACTGCGAAACTTATCAAGTCGAGCTCGGTGGAGGAGGGTGCGGAGGGGAAGAGGGCGGCGTTGGTTTTGCGGGCGGATGCAGGGAGGGCGTTGGATGATGCGTGGAGAGGGGGGTGGGTGGATGTTGGGTTGGTTGAGGCTGCTGCTGTGGGTGTTCTTTCTTTTCTCTCTTGTCATTTCTCGCGATTGGAGTTGGACTTGGGCCTTGCCCGTTGTTGTTGACATTTGAGTGTCTTATTCCCTCTGCTTTTCTCCTGAACTTTCTTCTCTTATCTTTCTACGTTCTCTTTTATATTTTCTCTTCAACAATCTATCTGCTTTTTCTTTCTCTCTCTTTCTCTTACCATTCCCCTCTGCCCCGCTTTTATTCTTACTAACGTCTCTTAATTCCGTTGTTCTCTCTGTACAATCCATCAGACTGACTGCCTCATTACAGATTTTAGCCCTCTTTGAATCCTGTGCCCATCCGGACCACACGCCCGACCGCTTCGCTCGCTCGCTGGTAACCCTTGACGAACTGATTCGATCATTATCACTAACGAGTATAGATGCCCACGATCGGGACGTGGTGCGCTTCCCGCCAGGCCAGGTCCCTGTTGTTTTACTTGACGGGGGCGGCGAGGAGGGCGAGAGAAAATGTTCTTGTGTTGGGTTCGCGAATGATTCTCATACGCGAATTGGCGGTGCCGCAGGTGGCGATTCTCATAACGTTGGTGAGGATGCCCATTCTGTCAGCGGTGGTGCTGGTGCTGGCGACTCGCCAACCAATTCCACGTGCTCGCCCACGCTTCCTTGGGACCCCGCGTGGACCGCGAGAGAGATTAGAAATGAAGAGGTACGCAGGCTCTGCTGGGGAGCTCTGGTCCTCGTGGCGGGGTTCAGCGCGCAATGCGCTGCGTTCAATAAGGACATGCCGAATTTTTATTTGATGAATCCTACAAATGTACGTCTTCACTTTACCCCCTCGCCTCATTTCCATCGCTTTCTAGCTCAAATTCCATTCAACTATATCCTGACACTAACTGCATCAACGACAGTACGCCCTTCTGTTCCCAGGCGAAGTATTTGACCGTGTGTCTAGACCCCCCACCTCCAACTCCAACTCCCTCTGCCCAAAAGAGAGCGTTTGGGCGTTGTACTGCCGTTCATTGCTACTGTGGAGCTTCTGCACCCGAGACGATACGAAGAACTTCCGCACACGGGACGACTGCTCCCGCGATGCTGCGGGGAGCTTCTGCACCCGAGATGATGTCTTAGTTGATGAGGAGCAAAAGGCGGAGGATATTCAGGAGACGTGGGTTGAGGCACAGGCAATTGAGGATGCGCTAGATGGGCATGGGTGTGGGTTGGAGGTAGGGGTTGTGTATATGTGTCGAGAGATTATTTCAAAGTGCGTACTTTTTTTCTCCTCCTTCATTTACTTTGAATTGGGCTGATGATTTTTTTTGTTCGACTTTGGTAGCACGCGGATGAAGGTTACCCAAGATTTACGCCGGTTCGTACCGACTTGCATCTCGTGCGTTTTCCTCCCAACGTTGAACCCACGGTTTGATTTAGCATGCATGGTCTGGATAGCGGCCCCAAGAACACCCCAGGCCCCCTCTTTAAGCGGAAGCAGGCGGAGGAATGGTGTAAGCGCTCCTTTCTCCCTTACGCCTTTGGTAAAAAAACTTATCGTGAACAGTGTTTTATCAAGACCAAGTCATACGGCGTGTTACGGCTACGATCCACCAGCTGAATACTCCTGAGGGATATCAGCTGACTCGACGTCCATTTCGCGTTACGTGGTTCTTGAACCAGCTTGCTATGTGCGTCTTTTGTTCGATTTTGTTCCCTTCACATTGCTAAAATTAGGTCGTATTTCCAGATGTCTTATGTTATGGAGAAATGATCGATCGCTTGACGACGCGCTCAAGCTCGCGAAATCCATCTTGCAAATTGTAGATGTGATGAATGCGTTGTGGGAATGTCCAGGTAGGTTTTGTCCCTCTGAGGTGATGTAGGGGCGTTCAGTTTTGTGTTTGATCAGCCAATCAGCAGCACAGCGACGCGCTCCGTCAACGGTTAACAGAAGCATGTAGGATCACTGCTCTTGAACCGCCGCTCCCAGCTAATTATTCAGTTCCTTCTTTCGTTCGTCCTTCGGGTTCGGGTTGATGTTGGGCTTTGATTGTGTGATATTCACGTTCGACTTTGGTTTTTTTGGATCTTTGATTTTTGGCTTTTTGGCCCTTCCTCACGAACAGCTATATATGCGCTTGTGAGTTCTATGTTTTTCGCGGTACTTCGCACCATAGCATCATATCCCCTTCGTACATACATGCATTTGCTTATCCTACTCGCGGCGCTCACCGCGATTAACTCATAACCCTTACCCCTCTCCGTTCATTCTTGCGTGCGGTGTTCATACTACTGTATGAATGAATTCAATTGGGTGCACCAACCCATGGCGGACGTGAGTTCAATGTCCTATGATCGATCGGTCCTCGATCGTTCAGTTGGGTGTACAGGCAAGTTTACCATTGTACCTTACAGTTCAATGGTTCCAACTCATTATGCGTAAATTCGATACTCATTACTATTGCAGATGAATACATTCATAATCAAAATGAACCAATGACTCATGAGCACCCCCAAATCTCTTCCCAGCGATCCATTCTGGGTTGAAGATTATTTCCCTAGTCACATGGATTACAGCGCCTCGATGAATATTAGGATCGGAACTGCGGTCCGCGACTTAGTACCAATTTCCGCCTGCATTTACTGTAAGCTTTTTGATTCATTAGCTTCTGATTGTGCGGCAAAATATGACTTGTCGAGCAGAGTTGCGAGTTTGAACCAATTAACCCAGACAGGAGGCAAATTTGAAAGACTCTGCTGCTCTAGCGTAACAGTCTTATCCATAGACGCGTTCTTAGTTATACATAGATAGGAAATTCTTCGGCTTGTAACGCTACGCGGGCGCTCAATCCCCACAAACCGATCGCCGCACAAATTTGTATGGTTTGCTGGGCTTCCAAACCGCGTCCGAATTCCGATACATGTGGGATTTTTTTGGTAAGCTCGACATGTCCAAATGTTAATTTCCTGCCTTGTTATAATCAATTTGTTGGGACCACGAGCGCTCATACCGTAGCATGTACATGGGCCCGGGGTAGTTATAACTTTGACATTTGAAGTCGAGAAAGCATACTTGCTCATCAGAAGTGTTGCATTCTATTTATAACTTCGTATCATATCACCAGGAATCTCCTTTCGTCATGGGAACACCTTCCTTGGCGCTTAGCGTCAAAAGCTTTCGCAATTTACCGGAATACAGTGTTCCGGCGGTCCTTCGGACAGGCTAAGCATATTTGCGTATTATAACACTCAGACACGAAAATTAGTGATTCTGACCTGGTAGTCACCTTCAACGGTATCTTCTCTAATGGAATATCAGTTTTTCTGAATAAACGAAGTAGAGGATCTAAGTAGTTGTGGTATTCAAGAGAACAAGGCCATGTGTCACAAAATTCACTCCTTCGGACACCGTGTGACAACGCCCAAACATCAGCTTATCACTCATCATCGCTATCACTCTCTTCATCGCTCCCACCCGCTTCATCCCCGTCTTCACTCTCCTCCACCAGAGACGCTTTCAAGACACGCTTGGGCTTCTTTGGGAGGTTCTTAGCCGCCACACCACTCGCCTTTAACGTCTCACATGTTGCTTTCCACTGCACAATGGCCTCCTCATGAGCGACGCAGACCGCTTTCCATCTCTCCTCTAATTCCACCTTCCTCGCCTTCTTACCCGCCTTCGTGACTTTCCTCTGGGCTTTATCCGCCTCCTTCTGCTTCCCCTCATCCTCCAGAGTCCGCTTCTGTAGAACCCACTCAGGAGCAGTAGCATGTCGTCCAAAGTTTTTGGGAAACATTGCTGTCCTGTCTCTATTCTTTGGCTGTTCCTTCTCGAATAAGGCGCGGTTCATAGCTTCCATGCCCATGTTCTGCACAATCAACTGCGCGCTCTGACCACTCATTATCTCGTGTGCCACAGCCAGTTGGACCTTTGCGTGCCCCAACGCTTCAGTCAGTGCGTTACACCGTTCCTCGAGGTCGTGTCGGGAATAGGAATGGAGTGGGGTGTTGGAATGGAGTAAACTCCAGTCAGGCACTGGGAGCTCATCCGGAATGTGTTCGATGACGGGGTCTTTGATAATCCCCTCCATCTGAAGGTGAGTGACTCGTGCTTTCTTGACCAAGAAGGACCCTGACGCTGTGCCAGCCAGTCCTACACCTATGCATCGCATACGCTTTGATGGTGTTGCAAGGTCAGGATTTGAAGCGGGATCGATTCGGCGCTTGTGCGGATTGTTTCCCCTTTCAGGTGAGTCTGATGGTGTGGTACCTGACCATGGCTGGGGCTGATCAGCATGTGAACCAGGAAAGTTTGATGGACCTGCGCGTGGTGGGGAGTCTGGGTGGAGACCAGCCTCTGTGAATTCATAAGAATTGAACGCCCCCATGAAAATCCGAACCGGGCTGGTTTGTGGGAGTGGGAAAGTGGACCGCGTTGATGTCGCTTCCGCCGGTTTCATCTGCTCTGGGGTAATCACGTCGGGATTGAATGGCCAGATCCCAGTCTTCTTGAACGCTGAGCGAATGTTTTCTTCAGTAAAGGCTATGAGGTAAGCACTCCCCCAGACTTTGCCGAAGTCTTCTTTGTTGACTCCCCTGTGATGTAGCGTCTCATGCACGTTGATCGCTTCTTTCCAGCACTCCTTCATTATTGCGAAACAAACAACATCCAAGCCTTGAAGGGCATGGGTGCAATGAGGTGGGTATCCATAGACCTCGATGTTGTTTGCAAGACAATACTCAAGCAAGTCGGCAGTAAAATGGGAGCTGTGGCCATCCACGAGAAGAACACGGGTTTCCCCAGCAGCCTTCACCTTTGTTTGTGGATCAAAGTCCTTCACCATCCAATCCTGAGCAAGGCCACCGTCAGTCCATCCATTTTCCGTGGCGGAGAAGCTTTCGGCTTTCGGTCAGTTCTCTTCTCTGACCAAGGGTTAATTTGGCTTACGAAGCACCAGACACATTATCATCGCCCCACTTCTTCAAGAGCCGCTTCCCTTTGAAAATGATTGTAGGTCGCAGAGCTGTTCCATCCGCGCATATGGTAACCAGGACAGTAACGTTTTCCCGGTTTGCAGAACCTGCCTTGTGCTGCACTTTTGTTCCCCTTCGGCCGACGACACGTTGGACACCTTGGTTAGCAGGTGGAAATCCACTCTCGTCCATACCGTAGATGTTATGCTCCTTGATCCCTTTGTCGATAACGTTCTCTCTGATAAGCTCATACCAGTGTTTGACAGCACCTTTATTGAGTGAACGAGCCCTTTCCGTTGCAAGAGGCCTTGACCAGTGAGTCTGAAGTTCATCACGGTATCGATCCAAAAACCTGGGCACCCATGATTCCCCAACAGGCTCGACAGGTTCCTCCCTCCCTCCCAAAATTCCGTTTGCATGCACAGCAATATTTGCCAAACTCGGGGGAAGGGCACGGTCGGACGACTCCAATATCCAGTCCACGAGGACCCGCTCCTCGGCATGGGTGAGCTTCCTTTTCGTCGCATTGAATGCGCTCATCGAGGTACCACCATTAACCAAGGCCTGTAAGGTGCTGCTGCTAACACCGTACTTGTCTGCAATTGGCCTGTATCCGTGTTTGCGTACCCCATCCGGTTTTGCCTGCTCACGTAGGTACTCGTCAATTGCGTGCTGCATTGTAGTATTGTCGACGCGCCGGCGTTCTTGCTGCTTCACGCGCTCGGATAATGCACGTCCCACCATGGCGATAACGCGTAATTAGACCTTGTGAACCAGTTTGGGAGCTTGTCAAACAAGGAAGTTGACGCTGAGAACAGTGGGAAGGTGGTAAAAAGATGTACCTGTCACGTCGTTGATTACCCCCACGTCCAACATTTCTGCTGTCCGCATTTTTTCTCTAAATGTCCCTGTTCTTTCCAAGTTCTCTTTCTAGAAGGTTTGTTCATCTAGGGTTATTTTTTTTGGGATACAAAATTGACCTAATTCAAGTGAGAGCAAAGATTAGCATAGCGACATATCACTGATTCGAGCTCTTTTGGTGTAATCGATGTCGTAGCACCTTAACAACTTCACCAACCAATCCCAAATTTTTTCGACATGATCTATGTACTTGTATAATGATGTGTACGAAGTATGACAACAAGTGAAGAACATTTGCGTGAGGTAGAGCTAAGTGTCCGAAGGACCGCCGGAACACTGTAAAGGGGAACTTCTTTTTGCTTCTCCACAGGGCCCAGATATCGCGATTTAATGCTGAGACGCCTCTGAACGGAAGTTAAACCTTGGTAAACGGCAATCTCTAGACCAATTCTATGACGGTCTAAACTCGAATACGCGCGAACGCGTAGCACATCCTATTGGCAGCTCAAACATAAGTTCAAGAATCGTTCAGAACAAGGGGAGTGTGAGGGGTTCGAATTCCTTGTCGAGTTCAGGTGTAGCATTGGTAACTGGACTGATTACCCTAATACACATACATATCTGCATCACGAACCCGCCTGGCTCTCCGTGCTTAACGATTTTGACGTGCATGGTGAAACGGGGCAGAAAACGAGAGATTCAAACCCTTTATAAAAACACGCACATCTATCTACTCAAGAATTTGCCGCCAGCGGAATTGCAGACAATAAAAAACCCAACTCAAAGGCTCCCAAAAACAGCGGCTCCGTCCAAAAACGTCGCCAACACCCTCGTCTCCATAATTTCTTCCGCACTCACTTCCATAATATCCCGATCTAGCACCACAAAATCTGCCCTCTTGCCCACCTCCAGTGAACCTAATGTGTCTTCTGTGAAGGACGCGTAGGCTGGGTCGATGGTCATGCCGCGGAGGGCTTCGAGGCGGGTGAGACGCTGTTCAGGGAACCTGGAGGCGACATTAACACTTAAATTTTTTTGGGGGGGAAGCGAAGAGGTGGGAAAGGGAAGAGCACTCACCAACCCCCTTTTCCGTGAGGTGATTTGCCATCAAAAGACACCCTTGTAATGGCGGCGTAGAATCCTGCAAGTGGGTTAACGCCCTCGACGGGAAAATCGGAGCCGAGGGTGATGCGTGCGCCGTTGTCGAGGAGACTGCGGAATGCGTAGAGGCCTTTTACTCGTTCTGGGCCCTGATTTTGTGTTTATGGGTATAAGTGACCGTATTTTGTGAAGGATAAGTGTGTAGGTGGTGATAGGGGCATGCGGGGAGCATGGGGGTAGTGGGAAGTGGGAAGGGAGTTAATAGAAAGGAAGAGCGGATGATCGTGATAGGGAAGAGGGGATAAGTGATAAGGAAGGAACAAGTGACGAGAATGAAAGAGGTGTGTTTGCGACTTACGAGGCGGGGTTCCGCGAACCACATATCACTTATTCTATTCGTATTCCGTCAGCATAACAGTTGGACAAGCGGGAGATAGCCGTGAGGACTCACACGTGTGTTGGCTGAATGCTAGCAATGACTATAAAGTGGAATCGTTATATCAATCAGTGCGCACTCAAAACGCTCATCAATCAATGTACCTCCAAGCCTTCCAAGACGCGCCATATCCTCCTTGGTCATGATTTGCGCATGCTCAAGCCGTGGTCTGAGAGCAGAAGAGTTTGCTCCTTTTAAAGCCTCCTCGAACGCATCTAAAACGACACCATTGGCGCGGTCGCCAATCGCGTGGACGTTCTGATTGGAAGGTCAGTGTTATATGTTTCGAAAAAACGGCGCACGTACCACTTGCCAGCCATCCTCGAGGAACTGGGGGATGACTGCGTGAAACACATGATCAGGAAGACGCATTTGGCCACAAGTAGATGGATTATCCGCGTAAGGTTCATATAACTAATGATTATAATTAATTAATAAAAGTGAAACGGGCCATGGAGAAGGGGGTGAAACTTACAGCCGCACCACCAGTCCTCAGCGCACCTAAATTCAGAAAACTAAGCAGATGATTCAATGGAGTGAGGCATGATAGTCCTACCATCCGCAAAGATCTTGACGCTCCTCGCTGTCAGCCTGTCATCCGGCGTTCCAACAAGAGGTGTTATCTGATTTCCCCAATACGGGCCGTTCTCATCAAAGTAAGTCATCCCATAGATTCGTATCTTGAATAAATCAGCTCGTGATTATCTTATCCTGACCAAAAGGATGAACTAACTTACAGGCAAGGGTCCCAACGCGGTTTGTCTTGTGGTTTAAGATTTCAAAGTGGGAAAATTGTTCAAAAAAAAAGGTAGGGAAGAGCCTGAATCAGTGAGGCTGTGCGAACACGAGGCCGGGGAGACGCAGCATACCGTCGGAAGAAAGCCAGGAATCGGGCTTGAATCCTGCGTCGTGCAAGGACGTGAGACCGTGTTGGAGACTGTGGTCCACTGTGGTTTTGAAGCGGCGATAGAGGTCGTCGTCAGTGAGAATCGGGTGTTTGATGAGTTCTTGAGCGTTGTCAATGAATACACCTGGAAAACCCCTCCATACATGAGCATAAGCGAAAGCGAATATCAATTTAATTACCTGTTGGCTCCCCATTCTCATCACGCAAGATAACACCACCTTCAACCGAATCGGGGAAGGGTGCATTTGCATCCAGGGTAGCTCGCGATACCCAGATGGCGTGACCATCACGACTTTGAAGTATGACAGGGTGGCCCTTGATGAGAGGATAAGCGTCTAAATCACGCTGCGTATCGATGTTCTCGTCAGATCGCTACGAAACAGGAACACGCGTTATGCCTCACCCAAGTCGGCATCTTCTCAACATCCCAGGACGCATGGTCCCATCCCCATCCTTCGATGATATGCGTGGGGTCGGATTCGAGATCCGGATGTGCTTTGATGTAGTCCGAAACGAAGGACGCAGTTTCTGGGCGGAGAGGAAAGGTTGAGTGTTTGTCAAGGGGATGGCAAAGATGGGAAGATGCCTTTGGCGTTTTTCCCCAGAGAAAGAGGGATTTGACGGCTGGCACCGTATTCGAGGATGTGGCAATGCGAATCTGTGTAGGACATTGGCAAGGGAAGGGGTACTAGGCGGGGGACGAACCACTGAGACCGGGGACAATGATAGTGCCTGGGGCGAGGTGGCGAACGGTGAACGATTTTCCGCCTGCTTTCTTCCATCTCTCACGGATATCATCTGGGGGGTTTCGATGAATAAACACCACAAGCATAGGAAGGGAAAACAACTCACGGAGAGAACCGGTATCTCTGACATAAGGGCCCTCCACTAACATACAATCAACTTGCGTGTTTTGCTCGTCTACCGTAAAGATTCCCTTCCTCTTCCCAGCACAGACAGCGTACGTCCCAAAGATGTTCGAATCATGACGTGGCGAGAAATAGGCGAGGGTGGACAGAGCCACTATAGCGTATAGGAGCTTAAAGCCCCAGCTGAGTGGTGGTTTCGAGGGTGCAGTAGGCGCTTGCCTTTTGAGGAGCGGCGCTGAGGGTGCGTCTTTCTCCTTGGCAGCTTCCGGAGGAGTTATAGGTCTGTGGTGAAGATTAGACATGGAGCTGACTTTGACAAGCTGCAAGAGAGTGAGAAAGAGCTCTTAAAGACTCTGTGAGCGACAGGCGTGAGGCTGGAAGAACCAATTTTTGAGGGGTGCATCACTGCATAGCCTCGAAGGTTGAGTTTGTGGGCGTCTATTTCACATCGGCACCCGCCGGCGTTTCCTCCCGCGTGATAACCGAAAGTAACCAAAGCCATAAATCGGTCCTGTCGATGAAATGAACACACCGACTGGGCGTAAGTTCATCGATACTACTGATCAAGCAAAAAGAAGAAGAATTCTGGAAGCCTAGGTCTACCCTTTCATACGGCGTTTGTCAACTTCTTACATTCAATCTCCATTCCAACAGAACTTAATTAATATAGCTCCTCTACGTAAACAATAAGGAATGTTGTTGTGATGACAATATAGTAAGTACGATAGGTAAAGAATGTGTTTGTTCTGTCGAAGATAACCTTGCGAGAAATAAGATGAGATGATTGGGCGCCTTGTGGGGGCCCCAAAGAGTTGATAAGTTTGCAAATCGTCGTAAACGGTTGGTGGTAATCCTCCGTAGACGCCATTTCAACTGATAAACTGTGGCTCTCGTAGTATATTTGCTATTGAAGTCGCGCGAATATGTCGGGATCGTCTTGGTTAATAGACCACGGGAGC
Source organism: Laccaria bicolor S238N-H82 (assembly GCF_000143565.1). NCBI lineage: Eukaryota > Fungi > Basidiomycota > Agaricomycetes > Agaricales > Hydnangiaceae > Laccaria > Laccaria bicolor. Next base: position 316,863 of record NW_001889916.1, read on the forward strand.
GAAAACCGGCATATAATTGTAAGGGATAACAGGCGCAGACGGAGGCTCAATGTTGCGGCTGGGCATTTGAATACTCGGCTGTCGCACATTCGGCATCGGCATGGTTATTACACTGTTACACCGACGTCGACTTGGCTGATAGAACGTATCCGCAGCAGAGTAAATCGCAGAAGCAGGGGTGACAGACGTAGAATCGGGAGGACAAGTCTTAAGAAAAGGAATCGTTGCCCGTCGTAAAATTGGCATGGGCATCTTCGGGACGAGGCTGGTATATCGACGCCGTCTAGATTGTCCTGGTTGGTAAGATGGATCGGCAGAAGGACCAGAAACGGGCGGAGGAGCTGGAGTACTGTAACGCAAAGGCGCAGTGTGAGCGTATCCAGACGCACGCGAAGCATAATCTGAACCCAAAGGTGCCTCAGCAGGAACAAGCACCAGCCTTTTGATCGTTTTCTTCTTCTTTTTTCCTCGCGGCGACACCATGTCATAGCTATAACTCGGATAGCTTGTCCGGTCTTCACTGAAATCTCTCTTCACAGCCTTCTCAAACACCTTCAGCATAGGACCAAAAATTGCCAGCTTAAAGGCCAGATAACCGCACATTTGCCGCTCCATCTCATTGATCGCTTCATGCGTGAACTGATTGCGCGAAACAGTAACCCAAGCGGTGTTATTGTATGGTCTGTCGCTGAGGATCTTCGCTGCGAGCATTAGGGTCGTTATGAAGAGCTGTTCTCCGCCCATTCCGTTTGCCTGTGGATAATATTTTTGGAGACGCCGGAGAAGGATCAGAGAGGAGTATATCACAGAGGTGTGGACTTGACTTCGGTATAGAGCGTAGGCGATAAATCTAGGAAGACTTTGTTGGCCGTGTGATCGGGGCAGTGAGAAGAGACTCCGGATGAAGCGGTTGCAGAGACGGGCGATGGGCTCGAATCCGTAGTAGGGCGCTGATATGGAGAGTTCGCGGGGAATGGTGACGTAGTACTGTGGGGGTGCATAGGTGGTGACAGCGCCGGCCCAGCGGAAATAGTAGTGATTGTAGTGGTAAGCAGTCATTCGACAGTCGTAAGCTGTCGTTATGTGCGTGCAATGCATGTTGAAGAGAGGATGGTAGTAAATTAGGCAATGAGAGGGGAAATGAGATGCAGGAGCGGAGGGAGATCTTATAAGAGGTCAGGGGGTGGACACCATGCTGTTCCGCGTTGACAATAGCTCTCTGTGGGTCCCAGCAACGTTTTTGTGGACACTCGACGTTCAAAGCTAACTCTCCACAGCAAGGTGTGCAACCGTCACGCGTCACTTGATATCGACAAAGGTAAGTATTATTCTGAGGGGTCAAAGCCATGACTCGGTTTTGTGGCAACGCTCGTTTGTGGATCATTTCAAATGTTGGATGATCAGCGGCAAAATTCAGCACCAATCAACCAGTATTTAGGATGATGGTCAAGAACCTGTCATGGTGCAGATTGGGTCTGCGTCATATCGAGTGAAGAAGGGAAAGATGGGGTTTTCGCGGCAATGTCGGATAGTGGTTTCGGTTGGGTTTTGGGGCCACTGGCAATGGTTGCCAGTGGACAAGGACAAGACAAGGACAATACGAGTAAACAAAAGCGGTATGTCTCTGTTTGGGCACAGGAAAATTACCGTGCAGACCAACGTCTGTACTGCACGGCTTTCTCTAATGGCCCTCTTTGTTTGGTACATTGTCTTCTAAGTTCTGTGGGCCAGTGCCCGCACAATATCTACAAAACGCCAGGCCAGGCCCCAAATTTGCTACATAGCTCAAAAAAGACACAAAAAATGTCCAACCAGTGCCAAAACCGTTTGAAGACACGGCGGCTGCCTCCAGGTGACTTCCAAATTCAGATATATCCGTCTGATTCCGTCAAGGACTTTGGCAGGTGGGTGTTTTTAAAGTGTCCATGGTACAAAATCTAGCGTCAAATTTTGCAGAAAGCCGAGAAAAAAAAAGAGGGTGTAGATGTGACCAGACTTGACAAAGAGCGACTTCAAGTGGGTATAGTCCTCGGTCGAACAAGCCAGCCGTTAGGTGGGCTCGGGGGCGACAGAGGCGAAGAGGAGGCAGCGGGATAGTGGGCAGGAACGTAAGGGCCTCGAGGGGGTACATGACTATAAGCGAAAGGGGGCGCAGCCGGAGGAACCATATTCGCAGGAGCAGACCACCCTTGCCTCGCCTTCCGTTTCAAGAACCTCTGAGGCGAGTAACTTGGGTAGCTCATCCTATCTTCACCAAAATCCCGCTTAACCACCTCCTCAAACTCATACAACACCTCACAAAAAATCGTCAGCTTATAATCCATATACCGACACATTTCCCTCTCCATCTGATTAATCAGCCGATGCGAGAATTGGTTCTGCGAGATGGTAACCCAAGCTGTATTCGAAAACGTCGTGTCGTCTAACACCTTCGCAGCGATCATCATCGCGCTGATGAACAGCTGCCGTCCAGATTCCCCATTCGCCTCGGGATAATGCGTTTTGAAGCGGTGGAGGAGTAAAAGAGCGGCATATGTCACTTGAGGTCGTAGTTTACTCCGATATAAGGAGTAGGCGATGAATTGGGATAAGCTCTGGTGCATTGGTTCGCTGGTACATTTGAAGAGACTCCGGATGAATCGCGCGCAGAGGCGGGAGGGGGATTCGTACCCGTAGTAGGGCGCTTCTGAGAAAGAGAGCTGGTGAGGGATCGTTGAGGGGAATGGAAGGAAGGCTTGTGGGGGCGCGTAGGTGTGCGCACCGGAAGCCCAGCGAGAGTAGGAATGTTGGTAGTGGTGCCCGGCGGTTCGGCGGCGACTGAGCGGCGCTATGCTGGCCATGTACATGTCTAGGAGAAAATTTACTGGATAGTTCAATATTGGTGGAGGCAAAGAGTGAAGGTGGGGAGTTTATAAGGAACGGAGGTGGGTGGCCTCTGCGCTTGAGTCTTGACAATGCAGTAGGTTCTACGGGCCACAGCGGCGTTTGTGGCCACTCAAAGCGTATTGCCTCAGCCTTCGTCGACAAAGGGCCATGAGGTTTTAATTGTAAATTAAGACAACGCTGGGTTCATGTGGTTGCAGTGGCTCGTCGATTGGAAACCTGAAGAACGCAGTGGCGAGGTTAAGCGCCCATGGCAAGGGCGGTCCCGCCGGTGATGTGGCTACGACATAAACAATCATTGAAGTTGCAATTTTCGTTTATGAAAGTAAGAAGGCCAATCACCTTGAACGATTGAGTCACATTTTGCATGATTCGAGAGTTGAACGTCAAGCGCAAGTTGTGGCGCGCACGTGATGCGAATCATGCGATACGGAGTTTCAACTCGCCTCCAAGTGCTACTCTCCTAGTCGTCCACCCAACCACTGTGTCCCATAGATACCCTCCAGGACCGGAAAGTACACGTACTATCTTATTAGGAGGTGGAACTAGAGCGTGCTTTCAGTACAACGACGATGAGAGGAATGAATAGTTCTCCGGGATGAATCTGGGTCATGCGGTAGTCACTTCAAGTTGCCAACGAACCCGTCACGCCCGGTATTGTTTTCGCGCAGCAATCCATTTCTATATTTGTTAATTTTCGCAGGGCCTCTGACAATCCAGTGGAATGACGTTGGCGAAGAGATGCGGGGAACGGATTCGGGCGCCAAGTTGCAGATTTTTTTGTTGGGTTTCTGAGCTGGCGAGTGTCCGTCATTTTCAGACTTCCTTTACCAAATCACAATTGACAAGTCGCGTTGTGATTCAATTAGATCTAAATCTAAGATAGGTGCACTTTCAGGCCTTCAGTGAGTTGCGCTTACAATACAATAACCTCACCTGATCCTAGTGCGCCTGAAACATTGATACTACCAAACACTGCTTCGACCTCATCGTATATTCATCTACGTACTGTTACTCCGTCGCGTAGGCGGAAGCGCGTGGAAATCTCGCAGCTGGGATAGGAAGGATGCTCATCGAGGGGATCAAGAGAACCAGTTCAACAGCACAGGACTGTACTTCCACTGGCAGCCTCGGAAAGAGGGTATTTGGGCAAATGTTGACGTCTGCAAGGGATATTGTTCGTGAGTTGGTTCGTCCTGATCCCGCGGCTGGGTTTGCTGACAGCGTTGGTATTTATTAGTCTATGGCGATGCTGATGAGTGGCGGTTTTGCTAGGCGCCCGTACACGAAGATCGCGGGTTAACTTTCGAGGGCACATAATTTGTCAGGTTGGGGTTGAAAATCAGGTATGTATGTATACCGTTTACGTTCTGAAACGCTGAAGCGGAAATGTCCAGCCCGAGCCGTGGCTAGGCTTTGTAAATCCTGGCTTAGGTTGGCCCGCGGCTTTCAAGCCGGGCAGTCACGTTGATATCATTACTGCCACTCCGCGTCCCTACCCACCCATCTCACCCCTATTCCCGCTATACTACCTCACTCTCTCTACTTGTTGCAAGGCAGGACCATCACCTGACATATCTCCTCAAAGCCGTGCACATTCTGACCGCTTCTGACCTCTCCATGCCAACGCTCATGAGTAGTGAAATGGGATGAACAGGACCTTCGCAACAGACGCAACTCCGCATATGCCTTTTTTTTTCTCAGAGTTTTGGCTAACGTCACGGTGATTTGGATGAACGTTGCGGCGACCGGGGGAATGCTTTTTGGATTGGATGAGAGTTTGAGGTTGAGTGAGTTGTCAACAAGCGGCAAGTAGTGACCGGTTGACCGGTGAATGATTGTACCGACTACTACTGATCAAGCAAAAAGAAGAAGAATTCTGGAAGCCCTCACCAAGAACCTCTGGGCCTTGTCGTTAGGCGTACCGTTGCTAGGGAGGAATTTGGCCTTGTCTGTATCGGTCCCGCCATGCTGGAGAGAGATGGCGTGCCAGATGAATGTTGTCAGCTACCTATGTATACCCACTGCGCACGGTATACTAATGTGTAAGAAGTGTTATCGACTCACTACCAGTCTCTCGTAGGAGGAAGCTCGGCTTAGTGCATTCGTGACGACGGCAGGCGACCAATTGATATTTCCTTTATAACTCTGACGTCGATATATTCCAGCTTGCAAATATGGTATGCGCTTAAAGCGTTTAAACTCTACTTCAATTTTATGCTAATCAGCTTCTACTTTTCTGCATCAGAATCAGTCTCTCGGATGCATTTCCCATTGACATTCACGGCCCGGGACGCACTCACCTAGCATCGAAAGTGCGCTGCATCACCGCTATAGACCGCTATTCAACTTTTTCGAGTGGGTGGGTCCCTTGGATTAGTCGCTTTGACTGACTACTATCTATATCTTACCAGGTAAGCCCAAATGGGTACCCGCCGAATCGTGCGAGCACCATACCCATCATCAGTAATCATGGTGCTGCGAAGTTGGTGCTGCGGTACACTTGAAACAAACTTGAAAGCCCCCGATGCCGATAATATTCCATGAATCTTGATCTTGGTCGTAGAGGTACCATGGATTTCCGTTCAAGTTTGCCCAAACGTTTTCCGTTTGTTGCTCTTGCTTGCCTTGAATTACTTACCTCCTCCCGTTGCCCGAATTACCTCCCGGACTCGTCTACCGCTCGTCTCCCAAATTACTTGACGCCATTCCTTTTACTCACTCTCTTTACTCCGCCCATCCATCACCTCCCCTCCATCCCAACGAGAAAAAAAATGTCCTTCGACCAACGCCCACCCGAATACCACCACTCCTGGCCAGCCTCATCTTTCCCCCCCTCATCGAAGCCATCACCAAAATCAACCCTCCAACTAGCGCTCCAGACCCACCCCTCGGCCCCTCGGCATATTTCACATTCGCGTAGCACTTTGCCTAGGGTACGTTCCCTCTTTCCAAAATTAAACAAATACATGGATAATGAATTCAACAGGACGACTCACCATACTCTTACGCGTCTACTCAATCCCCAACTAGAACACCTTCAAGTTTCCTCTCCGAAAAGGTACTCCCTTCTAACTCCTTAAACCTGCCCTTCCTTCCTGACTCTCCTCAAACAGTTTACCCTCTCCCCCGATCCTCAGACATGGGGCACAAACCTCTTCCCTCACATCCGCGAACCAGACGACTACCTCCATACACCCGATCCTCACCACCTAGACTCCAAGCACACCACGGATTTTTTTTCAGTTAGGGCTATGATGAATGTGGGGGGTATGTTCGCTACGTGTGTTGCGTTGTTGGCGTTGTTGTACGTCCTCTTCTCTCTTTTTTTCTTTCTCCTCCCTCGCCCTCTTCCCCGAGTCCCCTCACTGTTCTTTTTCCCTTCGCCGAGGGAACACAATCCAGGTGCTAAAATTTTGTGTACCCGCATAGTCTCATATATCCCATTTCGATGCACTTTACCATCCACCAACAAGGGAAGTTCGGGGGGTTCAATTTGGGTGGGATCAATGCGTCTGGGCAGGTACGTTCTCTCTTCTCTCTCCTCTCACCCCTGGCCTCACTTAACCTCCACACAACTGAATAACCTGCAAGGTCCCAAGCATGCCGGGGAACTGGGGCCTGATCGATTTAGACACGCCCCCAAACCTATACACCAAACCATCCTACCACGATCCCTCACAAACACTCCAGCTCGTGTTCAGCGACGAATTCAATACCGACGGGAGGACTTTTTATCCGGGGGATGATCCGTATTGGGAGGCTGTGGATTTACATTATTGGCAGGTACGGCCGTCGTACGCTTTACCTTGTCACTTATCCTTTGTATCCTGCCGTAACTGACCGTAACATCTCCGACAGACGAAAAACTTAGAATGGAACGACCCCGCCGCAATAACCACATCCAATGGCTCCCTCCTCATCACACTCTCGGAACAACAAACCCACGGACTAGACTTCCAAGGCGGGCTCCTCTCAACATGGAACAAGTTCTGCTTTACCGGTGGGCTATTCGAGACTTCCGTCCAGCTGCCGGGCGCGAACAACATTGTGGGGCTGTGGCCTGCTATATGGGCTCTAGGGAATTTAGGTCCGCAGTTTTTTTTGGGTTCATCCGAGCTATATGGGTTGACATCAATTTATTTAGGACGAGCGGGGTATGGTGCGACCTTGGAAGGCCTGGTACGTCCCCCTGCCCTTCCTCTTCCTCTTTCTTCTATCAACCCCCGGCCCTCTTTTGCAGTGGCCTTATAGCTACGACGCCTGCGACGTCGGCACAGCCCCCAACCAAACACTCAACGGGCTCCCCCTAGCAGCGCTCACAAGCGGCGACCAGAAATACTTCAACGGGTCTTTATCATACCTCCCCGGACAGAGGCTTTCGCGGTGCACGTGCTCAGGCGAGTCTCACCCCGGCCCGACGCATAGTGATGGGACGTTTGTGGGGAGGTCGGCGCCTGAGATTGACGTTTTTGAAGCTACGGTGAGTGTGGTCGTTTTTGTTGGTTCTTGATCAAGCTTGAATTCGGTCGGATTTGTAGGTCTTGGGTACGCCATTGGTGGGAAAGGTATCTCAATCAAATCAATGGGCTGTAAGCTCCTCCTTCCTCCCATTACCAGTATATTACTAACGAGGAGTGGTATGTACAGCCGTTTAATAATGGGTACGCGTGGGCGAACACTTCTCAGAACATGATCATCCCGAACACGACTGGAACTGAACTGAACTCCTATGTTGGAGGGGTGACGCAGCAGAGTACGTCAGGGCTTACGATTACCGGTGGGTTTTTACTTCTTGGCTTCGGGGTAATGTTTTTCTAATATTGCGAGGTGGGTAGATCAGGGATGCTACGAATTGGAAGATGGTTGTTTTTCTAAGTATGGGTTTGAGTACAAACCAGGTCCGCACTTTCGTCCTCTACCCATTTTTGGGCTTTCATTTAACGAAAAGAAATTCGCAGGGTTCGATTCTGCGGTTCGCATCATCCCCTCATCAATCATTTATCCGATAATAACTTCGCTCCTGGACTGGATAGTACATAACCTGGATATCCAACTCGACCGTATCATGGACCATAATGGCTGCTGGTATGGACGCAGACACAACCGTTGAGATATCCGCGCGTCCTGTACCTCAAGAGCCCATGGTGCGCACCATCTCACGACTGAGCCCACCTCACATCATTTCAATTTCCCCTGCAGTACCTAATAGCAAACCTGGGACTATCAAATGGCTTCGGCACTGTTGACTTGGAGCACCTCACATTCCCGACTACGATGCGGATTGACTGGATACGGGTGTACCAACCCACCAACGCCATCAATGTTGGATGCGATCCAGTGAATTTTCCTACGGAGGCGTATATCAACCAGTGTGTCCTTTTTTTTTCTTTTCTTCCAACTTTCTTCGAGTCTGCTTGAATTTTCTATTTTTTGAGTCTGCTTAGACTCAACGTTCTTTGAGGCTGTTTAACTCTCTCCCAGTCCTGCTTCGGATTCAGAATTACTGTTCCTCTATACCTCCCCTTTTCCTTTGCTTCTCGCCAATGCTCTGTCTTTGGATTGTTTTTAACGGTCTTGGTTTGATAGGTACATCGAAGCATACACAAATCCGAACCTTACGACGTGGCGAGATGACTACAAGCAACCGTGGCCGAAGAATAGTTTCGTCGACGCGTGTTGAGGGCTTTAGCTGGAGCTTTTTGCACGGATACTAGATCGGGAGGCCTTGTATTGATTGGAGTCCGGGTAATCCCATAATTTTATTTGTATTATCGTTTAGGATGCGAGGATTAGAATCTAGCGTATGTACCTTGATCAATAAAATTTGTGAGTCCGCCCCATGCATGTGTTGATGGCGTGGCAGAGCCACGAGGCAAGGGTTCTGACCAAATATAGAACTCCGCCTGACCCAGGATACAGGTTTTTGGACACAACGGTCGTCGCAAAGTCGTCGGGAGGGACGCGGACGACTGTTGCTCCCTGGAGTTGGGATGCGATCAATGCCATTTGCATTCACCAAAGTCGCCACATACGAGGTTCCGGTGGTGTGGGATTAGTGGCGACACAGCGGTTTTGAGCCCATAAATGATAATGCATCTTGTTGATAAGCTTTCAAATGTCGGTGTCCAATATCAGATAATTCTGGTCATTTAAATCATGTTGGAGTATGCGACGAAGCTACGAAACACGTACCACCACTTGTGGCGAGTCCATCACTCCGCAGGCAACCGTTCGCGTGTAACAAATGAATTGCTCAAAAAATGTACAAATGCCATAATGCAGAAATCTATAGTGCTTGAAAGAAATGTGAGGATATAAGTTAGGTTCTCGCACCAAAACTTGATGCAACGGACATGCAGACAACACAACAAAGGGCCGCTCCAAGTTGAAACAACTTCGCCTATTGCGGAGGTGGAGGTTCGGAATCGGTTCCGAGTTGGTCGCTTCTCCTTAGACGTTTTTGAAGAGGTAAAGTATTGCCTTCGTGGCCGCCATCAACTTTCGGAGCTGACAGAGAGGGCCGCTTCTTGGACGTAGGCGAAGACAAAGGAATAGATTCGCCGATAGGAATAAGGCCAGGATTTGATCCATAAGACGATAATTCCAATAGTGCAGCAACGGCCGCATCCGATGGGCGGAAATCTTCGTTGCGGTGAGCTGGTGGGGAAGTTGCTCCCTCCGGCACATAACTGCAGCGTTGGTATAGGGGTAAGAAGGTGGTGCAAAATGAAATGTAGCAAAAGACGCACTCTTCCTCGTCTAGTTGACGCTTAAGTGTGTAACACCGAGTTTCAAGTTCATCTCGCTCTCGGGAAAGGCTTGAGGCCTTATCCCGAAGTACTCGGGCAAAGTCAAGGAGGCCGAGGATGGCTGCGCCATGTAGCTCAGCGCGTCGACGCCACATCGCGCATTGCGTGCGCAGGTTACGGTTTTCAGCTCTGAGGCGTGCAAGCTCATCCTCAGAAGTAGGGCTTGTGTCAGACATTGAGCTAGATGAGTCGCTTTTGGCAGAATCGATGAAGACCCTGCGGCTGCTCGGATTTATGTGAAGTCGGAGTTGCTGTGGGATGAGAGCTGGGCTGATTGGAGCTATCGACGCCGATCCAATTAGCCGATTATAATGCAAAAAACAATGACATTGACAGACCAACAGAATACAACGAGCGGCAGACCGGACAGGGGTGAAACTGAATGGGCGGTTTTACAGCCCGCACTGTTTTAAAAATGCATTCACTGCAAAAAATATGCCCTTGAATGGTTTATATGAGAAAAATATGCGTTGATCGCAAGAATGTTACGTACTGCATGGAAGAGAAATGGGTGTCTTCAAGTCGTCGACTCTGCAGATGTTACACGAGGCCATGATGGGAGGAGGCGTCTGAGATATCCCGATATTCATGGGGAAAGAAGAATCGTCTTTAAGTACCACGGCGGTGGAGGAATCGACCCTATCAGTCACTGTCGGCACACTCATCCTCTTGGACAGTGAGAGTTAATGGATCGAGAAAAAGTTCGACGGGGAGAATCTCGGTTCCCTCTATCCTGAGGTGTTTGGCAGGGCCTCTCACTCTAGGATAGTCGCGTTTGGTCCGAACTGTTCCGGGAAGGAGCATGACTCGCGGTATCAGGGGGTGACAACCATTCTGCAAGCGTGCGTAGTTTGAACAATTTTTATGTCGAATTGGTCGGAGGTTCAGAAAGACCGTCCTAGGCTATTCCAGATTTCGGTAATAGGGTCCCTAGCAATTTAGGATGAAGACGCCTCTAATTGGATATACTTACACACAAGAAACAAATCTTTCACAGACATTGAAAAATGTGAAGATCTCTCGAGATGCTGCAACCCATTCGATGATGTTTGCTAGAAAACAACCACAAACAGGGATTAGATCCGTCGGTGAAGGTTTGCGACCGATATTCGTCGCCAATTTGTCACCACAACCTGTGCCTTGGAGCCTGACGCGGCCCGACGGATATTGAATATGGATTTGCGATGTTAGGTGACGAAGAGTGGGCGGGAAATCCATGGATTAAAATATGTGGTTACGTCGCAAACGAATGCGTGCAACTGTATCGACTGCTTGTTGGCAATTGGTTGGCAAACAAGATATCAATCAAGTAAGATGCAGCAGGATGCAGCATGGCCGGTGTAACGCATCTGCAGGAATCTGAGGGGCATGCGAAATATGGTGCAACTTCTTACAAAGGCCGAATCGGAGAGCGCCAGGGTAAGAAGGTGGCTCATGCAAGGCTCATGATGTGTTTTCGAATTATCGTGTGATATTATGTAACCCTAAAAATAGTTCGCTCATCATGTGATGGCCAAACTTTTCTTCGTCACGACCTCCATTTTTACAGAGCTTGGATGCAGAATCTAACGCGACACGCTCATGATGCATGACGCCGACGTGGCTATAGAATGACATTCGGGCCCAATCATACAGGTGGGTTAACGAAACCGGGAACCGCCAATCGGACGAAGAAAGGTTTGAGGGCCAACGATGCCCCATCACCCAGTTTCAAACCCCCGGCCGTTGAGCGTCCAGGTGATGTCCTGGTCCGGGGTTGCAGCGACGGTCGTGGTCGTTCGACGGCTGTAGCTATTGAATCCGACGGCAACTGTCGTTTGGATGCTACGTCCTGAGGACGATGTTAGTACGTTCAATGTTCAATGTTCTGATGAGACTCTCATTTCTGCAGAATTTCTTGATACCCTCGCTTGGCGAAAAAATGACCCCTGGACTATGGGCTACTAATTCTCGCACCCGCTGATCGGCAAAAGGCGGTGAATCGTGCCGATGAGATGTGGATCTTGCAGATACGGGCTGGGGAGCCAGGATTCATCAGGGTGGTGGTGGTGGTGGTGGTGGTGAAGAAGACGAGGAGGAGGAGGAGGAGGAGGAGGAGGAGGAGGAGGAGGAGGAGGAGGAAGTGGATCGTGGTGAAGGGGTTAGTGAGACGATGACCTGCCACCCGCCGATGCGGTGTGCACGACGAAGGGCGGACAACCACGGCAGGATGACACAGGACGACACCCGCCCCCAAGGACGAAAAAGCGACGCCAGCCCTCTCCACCAGTGCAGGAGAACCTCCGACGACTCAGATAGAGTTTCTCAAGCTTGCTCGACACTGCGAGGCTACGTCGTCAAGAAGTTCTATAATGTTGTCACGAACTTCTTTCACTTCCAGGAGCGCTCGGAATACATTAACTTCTCGCCTGATTCGATAACGATAACGCGTATCCCCCCACTTCCCTCTGTAGCTGTTCGACTCCCGCTCCCTATGTTCGTCCGTCGAGCGTGGGCAACATCGAAATGCTCTCCTTTCCGTTCAAGGCGTGGTCAATTGTGGTAGACATTCTGTCCGCTCACCACCACCAGCACCAGTCGCCCTCCACCAACGTTCAGCAATGAATCGATTTAGCTCACAAGGAGGGTGTCGTTCCTAATTTTTACGACATCGCCTTTCTCCAGAAGTGCATCACTTCCTTCACCTCGGGCTTGGTTTGTCGGCGTCGACCCCCATTCAGCGACCCGGGCGTTTGCCGTTTTCCCCCTCGATCTTCCATTCGTCTCGGCGGCTTTTTGGTGTTCTTTTCACACCGAGTAAGCTGGTTTTTCTGGCTTTAACTGTCTATTTAGGCCTAGGCCTAGTACTCGAAAACATTGCGTGTTCTTCACCCGCGGATTACCTTACAAGCTCGAATGACCGAACGAGCCTCCGAAGCGATAAGCCAGCAACACGGTCATCCCCACCGCATGTGGAGATGGCCACGGATGAGATGTTGGATGTAGTTTGGCGTGGAATAAAGAGGCCACTTGAGGATGGCCTTGGATAGGTGGACCAGCGCGATTTTATGGATTTCACGTGGCTTTTCCCTTGCACGCTATTTTTCATTGGCACTTTTTAGGGCGTGTCGGTACTTCCATATCACTTTCACGCTGGAATGCAGGACGAAGCTCAAGGGGTTTCCCATCACCTACAATACCGCAGGGGAAGGCTCAATGTGATGTGAGGGTGTTGAGGACCCATAGTACACGTGTGTATCTTGTCCCCCAAGTAACGTTGCCGAAGGAGTTCACCCCGACTGTTTCTTCAGCTCTTACAAGTGGGTCGGCTTATGTCTGTGGGTCGAATCACTACAATGCTCGGAGACAGAGTTCGGTTTGTCCCCCATTCTCTGCACCAATTACATGGTTGGGCGAAGCCTCAGGCCTGCGACAGCGCATGAGCCTCTTGCATAGTCAATTCAGAGTTAAATTCGGAGCCATTGAGAATCTAAATTCCGTAGCTGACGTGGTGGAAATTTGCCAGAGCGGACCAAAGGGTTAACGACTGAGCAACGTCATGAGCGCTTGGGACAGGTTTGCCATCATCATCAACGTCGACCACGACATCGACAAGCATTGTCAAGCAACCTGCTACCGACACACCTTATAACCCCTGACTGACACTTTCTTCTTCGAAAGGCAAATCTCCTCTTGAGATTGCGTTGCGGAGATGGCCTTCTCTGAGTCTCCACGGGAATCGAACTCGACGGGCTTATGCAAAGTTCAAAGCTCCATCACCATTGGTGCAACATCATTGGTAAATTTTCTCTATTTCACCTGATTGTTCTCATCTATATAATCCTCCTTCTAGTATTGCCTTCATTCCGATCCTCGTTACGAAGTACGCGCAAGCAGAAGTTGGTCAGTTTCCCGGCTGTTTTTGTACTTTCAATCACGACTCTGCAGATCCTCAATACGGATATAGGCTATGCCAACCCGACGGTCCCCACCTGCTCTCGTTGCCGCCAAACCAATGCTTGGACTTCACGCCTATCCATCGCCCTTTCTCCCAGTTGTCTCTATCTTGCTTCAACTCAATCGTCAACGGATCTGTCCACCTCCTCATTCTCAACCACAATCCTCCCGTATCGGATCCGCAAGGAATCTTCGTCTTCGAATGCTAGGAACTATCGTCAGGTGATACTTCCTATTGTGCGTTTGGGTCTGATTGGACCACGGAGCTGGGTGTATCGTTGGAAAGACCTTTCAGTAAAGTAAGTCACAAGACTTTGAGTTCATTGCGGCTAACGTACCTTTCGTTTCAGATAGCCAACCTATCCCGGTGGATCGCGCCAGGATCACTCGAGTCCTATACGACACTGACCATCAGCTTTATATCACAGACGCGAACATCTATCTTCATCTTCATCTCACCACTTGACTCGATCTCGACTATAAATCACAACATGCCAACGCTCCCGCCCATATACGTTAATCGACGGCCTAAGCCCACCGCACCGTGCACACAATATCCACCTCCTTGACAGAGTCTGGGCCCGCCGCCCTCGCAGCACAATCTGCTGGGACTTGGAGTGTCTGTCCTTTCTTGAACCATGATCTGGCACGTTTCCTCGACTTAGCACTTATGGTCGGCATCGAACTTCCCAGTAGAGTTTCGAACGTCAATGAGATGTGGAGGAACGTCAGCCATTTATGTGCAGTACTACTCAAATGCAGCGCTGAGCCAGCGTCGTTGAAAGACGGCTCAGACTTGAAGGTTGAGGGTATGCTCAATGTCTAGTATTCAAGGTAATACTACCCAAGAGTATTGGATGCTGTGCCTGTACTGAAGGGGGATATATTGCGTGAAATATAACAATAAGTGTTCATAGTAACGAGACAGGGTTCAAGTACCAAAATGTGAAAACGATAAAGTGTCCGGGAAGACAGAGACGAGATTTCGCAGGCATGGAGGGAGTAACGAAGGGTGTGGAGTGAGTTGGAAAGAGTCCGAGATGCGTATGCGTAGAACGGTCGTAACAAGACTCGACAGTAAAACATATCTGCACCAGGCCCAATTCCGACATATCCCTACAATTGGGACATTTCGACCTGATCGAGTTCTTGATTAACAAAGGAGTCAGCGTCATTTGCCTCGTCGACTTCATCATCAAGAAATCCAACGTCGATGAGTTGATCGCAAATGAATGAAAGCAAACCCCGTTCACTAGCGGGTTGTCGAATCTGCTCCCTAATTTTCGGATATTCTTCGTGGCAGGCCTTCCGTATTTTTCCCCGCTGCGTAGAGTGGGCTAGTCCGAGAAATGAAATCGGTTTAATTCCTAAAGAGAGTGGAGTCAGAAAACATGAAAAAAGAAGGAGAAAGAATTCGGATGATGGTACTTCCAAATATTGCCGCAAACACACCCGTTAGGAAGGTCCATAAACCTCCAACTT
This sequence comes from Laccaria bicolor S238N-H82, assembly GCF_000143565.1. Lineage (NCBI taxonomy): Eukaryota > Fungi > Basidiomycota > Agaricomycetes > Agaricales > Hydnangiaceae > Laccaria > Laccaria bicolor. The sequence continues at coordinate 331,976 of NW_001889916.1, forward strand.
GGGAAAATCCTTGTAGAACGGACTTGCTTCTGTAATCCTGTACCATCCTTGATTCGGAGAAATCGTATTGCATAGTCACACGGAAGGTGGAGATATTGCGACCCTGCTGAATGAGGGACTTGATGATGCCAAATGATCAGAATATACATTGGGTATACATGCTATCGCAATAGTTTCATAAGACTGGGAAAGGGGAGAGCTGTGGTCAACAGTAAACGGAGATTTAATGCTAGCATGATACTTACATCAAATATACTTGCAAAGGCAGACAGGTGAGGTCTTTTTAACAGCTGACGCAACTCCCAGGTGACATCACCAGCCCTGTTAACCCCTGGGGGTATTGCGGTGCCAGGTGTTCTTTCAACCACAGTAATTGCATCACTGGTGAGACCAATCATAATCTGCACAGAGTCTGTGATTAAGTCATCCATTGTGCCGACTCAAAGGCCCATCTCTGTAAAGTTTAAAGTTATCAGAAGGTCCGTAGTACAGTTTGGGTTTGGTAGTTGGAAAGATCTTTCAAAAGCTACATAGGAAGATAAGAGCTTCTGTTATTCCTGGACATTAGAAAGAAAGAAAAACATGAACCAGTGTTGCCTTTGAATCATAGATGCATGAAAAATTGGCTCCTAAGACCACAATGATACAATTAGTAATACTGCAAGATGTGTGACCCTCTAAAGATATTAGAAAATCCTTACATTATTGTTCTAGTGGAACCACTACAGTCATCAACTGGTCAATGACACAGCTGGGTCAATGTCACAAAACAGTTTTGCTCTCCCATTTTTGCTCACATTTCTTAGAAATTTTATATTGTTGTAAGGGAATACTATATCAATATAACTGTGCTTTTTTTGAGGCAAGAGCCTCTCTTGAACTCCTTAAAAGCTTTATTCATCGGTTTTGATCAGGCTTTGACAATTCCATTGCCCTGATCTGGCAACAATCTCTTGAAGACTGAGATTTATTTTGACAGTCCCTGAATACAAAATACATAGGGTACAATAATCAAAATTTATCTAGGAGTGTACTGGCTTGTAGGGACTGTCAGCAAGGAAAAGATGTGAAACAATGCTGAGATGGGTTACCAAATGTGACAGAGTTTGTGATGCATCCAAATTGGGTTTACCTGTCAAATGAAAATATTTCCTCCGCCTCGCCTTAGCTGACAGCCTAAAATGCATGGATGACCTCTGTTCAATACATGAGACCTCCAGGTGAACTAACATGAGTCCCTTGAGGAGAATATCTCTCAGATGTAAGTCAAACCAACTTTTGATGCCATATCCCAATCAAGCAACTTGTGACTGTGTCATTGAATGGTGTTGATGCTGTTTTGACCGAAATATTCAGTCCTCAACAGGTACGCAAGATAAAAAGTTTTAAAGTACTAATTTGTATAGTGTAAATACTTCATCAGCTTTTGTACAATTCAGTTTTTGAGGAGCCACTGTGTGAGGGATGTGATCCAGTCAATAAAAATGTTTGTGTCATTGACCGGTTGATGACTGTATGCCAAATATGTCAACCAAATATTACATGTCATCCACTCAAATGAAATTTGCAATCTCTGGAAGAAAATTTCTTCTACAAGTTGTCCTCCCTTCATCTTTCATATGCATGGGATTGCTCCCTTCTGTATGGAAAAGCTTGGATATACCAGATGTCTTTTGGTTTTCAATGCTCATACTTATTATACTGCATCACCTGGTCAGGTATGGTTGTCAATGTAATTATCAGGTTGTTCTATCATACTAACACTAGAAATTTTAGCTGCCTTAATCTGGAGTGTGAATATGGCTTTGCCGATGTTCCTGCCCTTTTCTTTGAAGTTACAAGTATGTTACAATTTTTTTTTGCCTGAACTTACTTGAATATGGCTGTAGATATTGCACCTTATATGACAGAACTGGGGTCAATCAGTTCAAGGTCATATGTAACAGTGATTACCTATACTGTTTTAGCCTGGGTCATCTTCATCAGCCTGATGCTAGAAGTGTTGATTTGGGTGGGATGTATGGCTTTCTACATCACTCAACATGTTTGGAGCACAACAACTCCACACTTTTTGGGACAAAAGGTTTCTCAACCTCATAAAGTCTTGTTTGGCCATGCAGCATGGAGGAGACATTTCAGGTTAGTGATGTCTAAAGAATAGTTAAAAAAATTAGTCTGACAATTTACAGTGGAGAGACCAAGATAATTCAGTTATCAAGAGGATTGCTTGCAACAACCTTTATTTTAACACTTCTCTTCTCCTTGGTTGTCAATGTTTTTCTAGATCCCATTCAAGAAACTGGCATTACACCAACAAAAGATATTCGTTCCCTTAGCTCATCTTTGCTTCCATCGGCATCCGATACATGTTCATGGAGTGTGGTCCTTGTATGTATCACTCTTTTTAAATGTCTCTCAGACATATCTGAAGGAGATATTGTTTAATTAGGTCACTCCACACTATCCTAGAAGATCAGATCTAGAAGACTTTTCAAGCATGATCAATGTCACACCATTACCGAGAAGCAAGGGTCAGTTCAATATGCTCACTCAACTCACTGAAAAAATATGACAGATGTAGATCCACCAAACATGATTTGGTAGGGTTTAAGATTGTCTTCTGTAGTAGTGTTTGAAAGTCTGGTTAGGTAAGGTTATTGGGTGCCCAGGGGCTCTAACCGAGACCGAGACCGGTTAGGGTTCGTTCCCAGACCCAAAATAACCTAACTGGACCGAAGATAACCGATGAAAACCGGTTAGTTGCAGTTACTAACCGGTTAGGACCGAAAAAATAGAAAATCGATTAAAACGGCGTATATTTTTCATATTCCTTGCAGTAAACATTATTGCCATGCGTCGTAGCTTTAAAACAAGCCCAAGAACGCTAAATTCGGTGAAGAATTGACAATTTTATAATAATATTCTTGAAAGCCTACTATTTTAGCCAATAATTTAGAGATTTGACCATAACTCTGTCAGATTTTTAGCGTTTCTCATGCTTTTAGATGCGTTTTGAAGGGGCATAATAGGGTCGGTTGTAACCGGTTATAACCGGTTTTTTAACGGTTAGTTAACCGCAAAATAACCGGTTATTTCATTTCCAGAATTGACTAACCACTAACCGCGGTCCGGTTTTTTTGCGGTTAGGTCCGGTCTGGTCTCGGTTATTTTCCAGTTAATTAACCTAACTTCCAAGCACTATTCTGCAGTGAGAGCTCTGTGATGCAATAAAACATGGTGTTGAGAGCAATAAAGGATCAAAGATCCCATCTGAAGAAGTGCTTCAAGGAAGAGAAAGATTGCAAGAGCAATGTAAACAGCTACACAATTTATGGTGGGTGGTTGATGCCTCAAATTGAAAGCTGCATCTGGCATAATTGGCAATGACGGCATGGATATGGCAATGAATGGAATATAATATCCAATACCTAATATGTTATATCAACAGAGAGTTACTGCTCATTGATAGTGAGGTGACTACATACCTGCTACTTCAAGCAATAGAAGTGGAAGATCAAAAAGTCCAAAAAATGTGTCCAGGTTGAATGTCCTAAAAACAATGAGAATAAAAAGACTAAATAAATTTGAAACTTACAAGAGCGGGTGGTGAACTAGAGTAAAACTGACCATGCCCAGTGCAAACCAATGCTGACCTCAAGGAAGTCCATCTGACCAGTATCTGTACTCCCAATGAAGTGGGCCAGAGAAGAGGAGTAACATCAGAGAGAGAGGAGTGGTGGAACAGCCATTTTGACTTGTGATCATGAAGGGTGCTGAAAAGCAGCGACGCTGCATGTGGAAATTCTACTTTTGGACCGTTCTTCACGCAACACTGCACTCTCATCTCATTTCCGACGCTTCTCTGGGTTTTCGCCATTCATTGCAAGCATTCATTCACGTCGTCGAGTCGCCCTGCGCCTTCCGGTCCGATTTGCGGGACCCCTACCTCACCTGTTGCCGGATTTAGTTGAGTTGATTTCTGTTATATTCCTTGCCCAACCTCAGTGACTTGCGATTATTTCGTCGATTTTTCATCTTTTTTATTTTTTATTTACTTCGCCATTTATTTCATGACCTCTTCCCTCTCTCCTACTCCATTTATCGTTACCGTTTGAAAATTTCTCGATTTGGTTGTTTCTTTTTATTCACACCTTTTCCTCGATGCAAACTGTGTACTTTGCTAGAGAAAATATCAAATTATCGTCGGTGTGGCCTCGCTTATACCTATTATCGTTATTTTATTGTCGCTGATTATATTTGCACGCTGTCGACGGTCATTTCACACGTCGCCAACGGATGAATCCCAGTGAAAATCGACCCTAAAAAATGGCCAAATGGATCGGTGGAGCCCGATCTGAACAGGGGAGATGGCCGGAAATTGGCAAATATATCGATTTGATCCGGAGAAACCCGATCTGCACAGGGTCAATTTTCACTGGGAATGAATCTTTGGTCTGTTGTCGCTTCAAGTTCAATTGATCTTTATAGGCCTGTGTAGAGGACATATCTACCTATCCCAGAAAAACCGGAAACCTTAACAGAAACTTTCAGAGCCATTTTGAATCTCTTCGTATCTAAAGGTTCTTGGTATATTTTGGACCGCGTTGTTGTCGCATCAGTGCACATGAGGCAACTAGGACTCGTAGGAGTCTCGTGTCCGTAGAATCCCCACTGAGATCCAACTGCTGGCCGTGTTTCCCATGAGAGTGGGAAGGCATGAGAGAAATATTCCTCGCAAAGGGAAACCAGTGCCTTCACCCTTGTCCTTGTCATATCAGATTACCTTGCGTGCGGGCTTAAAGGTGTTCATGCGATTCCGAATTACCGTTTATCAAAAGTTTCAGAGTCCTCTGAGAATGCCCAGCACGTACAAAAATGAACACGTCCTGCCATTCCCAACCCAGATATAACGCCAAATATGGACATGTCCATCTCAGAAATCCGCCTCTGCAAACATCCATTAGCCCAGGCGCTATTGGTTCCGAAATGAATACAAGAAGCGATTGGCCAATTGATTACGTAATGCCAGACAACTTGCACTAACCTCCCAGCAAACAGCCATCGGTCTTCTTCAACCAAAACAACACATTCAGAGACCCAGTTCTCTACGTGAATGATGACAGAAACACCAGTTGCTTACCCTTTTGCTTACGCGTTGCGGCGGAGGTTTCGGAAGAGGACGGTCGACAACAGCCGTCGATGCCACCACGGTCCACAATTGGGTGAGCTTGTCTCGAAAGATCTCGAATTTGCTGTGGCTAACATAGCTTTTGTTACAGATCACCCCGAATTTGCGGTGCTGCAGCTGCAAGGACCTGGTGGATGAGGTGGATGAGTGGGAAGGCAACTGACCATTGTCAGGTACGCTCACGACGTGTATCACTTGAATACGTGGAACTGATGTGTCATTCTAAAAGATTAGATGTTTGCCTGGATCTTTTTCAGCAACGAAATTCGCCAACGATGTCGAACAGACGCGGCTCTGGCGGCAAGGAGCAGTGATGAGTTGATTGATATCTGCGAGATACGAGACGGTGAGACTGTTGAGATGGAGACCTCCGGAGAGTCAAGCTAACGAATCTGTTAAGCAGGGTTCGACATATAGACAGCTTGGGGATCACACTGTTCTATCAAACGATCACCAACAGCTTGAGAACGTGACATCTCTTAACTCTTTCGGCTGGTTGATTGATAACGAGTCAATGGCCCTGACCTATCTCCCGCCCATTTAACATGGACCAATGCTGGCCTACGAAAATCTCAGACAATCCTGGGGGGCTCGAAAGGTACCAGCGGTATATCTCTGTCTCTGTCATTTGCGCGGCCACATCCCTATCACTTCCCACTTCCTCTCACTTGAGTCGCTGCAGCGCAATCGCTGGGAGTGTCATTTCTTCGTCAAATTTATTCTCAGCTATGATCTGGCATGTGTCAAACTCAGCGTAAGTCGTTTCCTCGACTTCAGCTCTTTATGGTTGTTGGTATTGATCCAGGGGTCAGTTCCAGGTCCGTCTACAGATCCAAAGTTACATCTTTCATCCCCCAACTACGTCTCATACCGTCGTCATGCTCACGATGACTGGGGAAAGTCAAGGTAGTCTCCGCGCTCCTACAACCCAAATTCAATACGACCTTGCTCAGGGCACAGATGCCCACCTGGTCCCTCGTCATCTTTTACCCATCTCTTCGCGGCGTTTTCAATCCCTACCTCCTCACAATTGTTTGAACCACCTCTCATATTCGCCACTGCGGACCCCTCAGCTCTCAAACCATGACCCCATACCTGGGTCAAACCATACCGGCTCAGCACAACCGCCCAAGCTATCGTAAATGAAGTTGTGAGTCATGGTTACCACCAACACCGTCTCGGAGCTCACTAAACGAAATGCAGATGTTTGCCTATGGATCAGGACCTTTAGAAGGGTTGGAGGTAGAGGACTCTCTCAAATTTTCTCCAAACGTAGCTATTCAGTCTCAATCGATCGGTGCTGCATTATATATAAGTCTCAAGTTATCCAAAATGTTTTGGTTTGATAGCGCCCTTCAGTCTCAAGGGTTCGACGGTGTAGATGGCATTCTCGGGTAAGAGGATCATCCTGTTGGTTGCCTCCCTATTTATCTATGCAACGCAGCATCGGCCCAGTTGACCTGACAGTTGGTAAGTCCAAGACAAATTCTTCCTCCCCAGTTCCTCACTCTGACGCGCATATAGGCACTTTTTTTCCGCAACAACCTCAACAGTCCCGATGGTGACAGACAATTTGTTCAAACAAAATGTCGTTCAGGTGGAACCGATAGCTCCAAGTACACAGGTACGATTAGCTACACACCGTTAACGACGACCTCACCCGCTAGCCATTACTGGGGAATCAATCAGTCTATTCGTTATGGACCTTAGATGATTATTCTCTCAACACCGGCCGGTACCGTCGACACTGGTTCGTCCTCTTCTCTTTTCTGACTTTGATAGCACGTCCTTATACGTGTCGGCTTTCAACACAGGAACTACCCTGATCCTGATCGCCAGTGACCCCTTCAGCAGATACATGTCAGCCGCCGGTGCCGTTCGACAAGACCACTGGTCTCCTTCACATCACCTTGTCTCCTTCGCATCACCCCCGAGTACGCAAACCTGCAAAGTCTATATTTTACCACGAACGGCGTAGGTTTTTCCGCAGCTCGTAGCGCAATTCATAGCTCACGAAGTCCCAAGTAGCTACTTTAAAATAAAGTTCCCAGGATATGTAAATAAATCAAGCACTATATCTTTGTTTTACACGGCTTCTTCCTCAAGCTCCAGGCCCAGGACCACTGTCTCACTCACAAGCCAGATCTGTTGCTTGACACGCGTAGAGTTACATATTAAAGTACATATGCCTCAAGAGATTATAAACCACGACATGCCATTCCACCCTCAGAGTCCAAAGTAGAAGCTTGAGCAGGCGTGCCTGAGGGACCCAGGGTTTTGTTATCGTTTGGTTATCGTCGTTAGGGAGGCTCATGATCAGAGGGGCTCATGTGGTATGGATCAAATGTATATAAAGTAGAGGGAACACGAATAGATACAGAAAATGAGAGAAGCGAAAGAAACGGTGGTGGTACAGATCTAGGGGGGAAAGGGAATCGCTCTAGCAGTTCACTGTTCACCAGCGTATTGGCCTGCCAAATTTGGGACGCAAACCCTCGCTGGCCAACCTCAATATTCCATTCCTAAGCTTTTTTCAAATTCTTGACTGACCCAGGACCACCCTTTGACTTGACCTTTTTTTTGAGGCAACACTCTAATTTGATTTTTTGGCTACGCGAGCAATTCTAGGCAGTTCCTGTCATGAACTTTACTTATTCAAAGTTTGCCCTTCGTCGAACTTTCTCAAATTCAAACTAGGCCCAAGCCTCAACCTATGTGAAGTTTCGGAAGTTCCCATTTGACCCCAATGACCCTAAGCACTTCGTACCTCTTGAATCAAATAGTATATGCAACCCTTGGCAAAGCACAATCCAGACGGCCAGCGACTCCATTCCAGTAGTGGGCCGACTAAGTGCCTAGCCGTAGGTAATTTGGATCTGGTGATGGATGGTGCAATTGGTACGTCTGTTCAATGTCTGTTCTCAATGTTTGCATTGCAGCCCTCAGCCTGAAGGCCTGAGGGGTTAACGTTTTATCATCAACTCGGAATGTTGCGAACATTTCAAGTTGATATGATTGGCTCGTCGACTTCCCAAAAGGCTCTCATTGTATGTACTTGACAGGGCTCAGAAAGGGTACCATAAAATTGGTTCTCGGCCAATGGCGCAATGTGGCCGCCATGTTTCCGACCCATGACCACCGCACCCCATGGACGCGGTATCGAGTCGTCGATCCCAAAGGAACCTTCTAAAATTAGTCAAATTTTGAAATACAGGAAATACAGGATCGACGTCAGGGTTTGCTCTGCGAGAGAACATAAAAGCGATGTCCGTAAACGTTTCATCGCTAACGGATGGCTACCCCGGCCACTTAACGTTCTCAGTTTTAGAAGGTTTCAAAATATGTCAGATGCTTCTGGGCCACCACGCCTCGTTCTCGACAACACGTGCGTTTGATTCTTTTGTGGAATTTTGCTTGCCTCATTGTCAACTGCAGATTGGGCGCAGCTTTTATCGGAGTTGTTGTGGCGGGATGGTTCGTGTTTGTGTGCTTTATGACCATCCTTCTCTGACGTTCCAACAGCTTGTAGTTCGGAGGTCTGTCATTTCGCCGCCTTCCACTTATCATTTTCGCCGATATTACTTTAGTATCTTGCGTTCAAGCGTGGTACTACTTTACCCACCAAAACGATCGATGGCATCTCAAGCTTCTCGTGAATAACTTTTTTCTATTAGAATTCCCTCCCTTGCTCACACTCAAACGTAGGTCAGCGCGGTGATGATGTTCGATACGGCACACCAAGCCCTTATCATGAACACTGGTATGGGCATCCCGGATTTTGTGAATTTCTTTGTAATTAGGTGGTGTTTAAGTTTACGCATATGTCATTTCAAACTGGGGCAACATGTCTATTCTGGGAGAACTCGTTCCGTACGCGCCCTTCTCCTCCTATTCTCATTTTCTGAATCGACTTCAAAATTTAGGACTCTTTTAATTGAAGTCTTATTCAACGTGCGTCTTCACATTACCTCTCTCTGCCACGGCTTCTAAATTTCCGGTGGTAGGGGTTGACTGCGTTTCTCGTTCAAAGGTTCATTCACTCGATTTCGCCGAAAATGATAGGTTTACTCTGTTTCAGCTTCCTCGCAACCCGCATTTGGCATTGTAAGCCCTCCCCTCGTAATCATTACTCCCCTCAAATTCGATTCTCGCCTCATTCACAGTAAGCAACCGAAATATATGGATCACGGGCCTCATTGTGTGTTCCTTCTCCTTAAATGCAACTCCATGTCTCATACAACATCACAGAGTTTTCTCGTACTCGGAGAGTTTGGTATGTGTCCCTTCATTCATTCCTACCTATTTTTTTGACGCGACTTGTATGATTCAGGTTGCATCCTCGGTTCTTCCCATTATTTTTTCCCCGTTTCAATCCGCTCACTAGTTGATTCCATCCAGCATATACCGCCATCTCGTAGGTCGCCGTTCCTCTATTTGCACAGGGATGTTGACCATCGCGATGCAGATTGCAATATAAGACTTTCGTTCAGTTGACAGAGCTCAAAGTAAATTCCATCCTCCGATTCTGTACATTTTTAAAAAAAAAAAACACTTTTTGTAGACCCTATCGATCACAGTCAACGTACTGGCGGCAGCAGGGGACGTCCTCATTGCTGGCACCCTGTGCACCATCTTGCACTTCTCTCGCACTGGCTTCCATCGGTCTTTCTTTTTTTCTCTTCCCTACATGCGGCTACCAACTAATAAACGTTTCTTATGCAGAACTGATACCATTATCAATAAACTTGTAATAAAATGGCGTGTTCCCTTGTATCGTTTTTCTGACTTAATCATTCTAGATTATTTTTTCAGTAAACACAGGTCTCATTACCAGGTACGAACGCTACTATCGGTTGAAGAACTTGTCCACTAAAACGAATTTAGCCTGTGTGCCATAGCGTCCCTGGTTTCAGTACGTTCTTTTTATACTATCGGGCAATCTGGTGATGATGCCCTATGGCAGATCCTCGCTGCCGGCCAGACGTTTATTTACATCGCCTTCTTCTTCTGCATGGGCCGTCGTAAGCTTGCCTTTCCCTCCAACTTCTCCAGCCAAATAACACCACATAATAAAAGTCTACACAAACTCCCTTCTTGCAACACTAAACGCGCGCAAGGGTATCCGTCAAGCTTCCGATGCGATGCACAGCACCAACCCAAGCGAGAGCCATGCCGTATCCCTAAATCCACTAAGCGGACTTAATCCTAATACAGTGTCCAATGGAAAGGTGAGTTTTCTAAACTCAACGTGCACTTCCTCTACTAGGTAATGTTTTCTAACGGGAAACTGGTTTTGACAGCAGCAGGCAAATATATCGATCAAGATTGATACCCAGACAGAGTTTGCGACGGATTCTGGGGACGATATGAAAAATCCTCAACGGTGACGGTCCGAGATCTTTCAACTATGAGACATTAATCTCACGGCGCTCAGAGCCCCGATTATCTCAGGGAAAAGGGACTCGGAAGGGAAGACATTTAAATATTGTTCTTGACTTATTACCGTTGTGTTACCGCTGAACTTTAATCACATGAGTAAAGATTCGATAAAATTTGTGGCGTATATTGGACAGGCAATATATGAAGGTGAACCTGGGGGAAGAAAGCAAACACACCACCAAAGTTCTCCAGTCCAGAGAAAGCAGCCCTTGCCCTCGGATCGCCAGCCTACAAAACGAGAGAAGGCAAACAGAGCAATAGTTGTTTGGCCAACGCAAGGTCGACGTCAAGGGCGATGGTCAAGTTGTTGTTCAACTTCAAACACATCTCACGGTGGCTCAGACATCTCGTGAACGTTTCTTCGCATATACCTAGTACTCTACCTTTACAATCCGAAGTATTTGTCTCCCAAGCCAAGTTCTATGCCGTCCCCGAGCTCGCCACATAATTTATCTGTGAGTTCCTCCCGAGCTCCTTCCACTGCACAATCTTGGGATATGATAATGATGTTGAAAAATTGGTCGGTCCGACGAGAAAGGCAGGTAGTGTGGACTTTCGGTCCGAGGCTGAAATAGCCGATGCAGTCTATCAGCAAGTGAAAGGAGGTGGCGATTGAGGGGAAGTGGGAGCGATGGAGTGGGATCTGGGTAGATGACGAGAAGGGGGATAAGGAAGATTTGCAGTCGATCAAAGTAGTGACGTGGAGATAAGAAGGGTTCTACGTTGATTCAACTGAACTTGTCAAAGGGGATCGACACCTCGAAACACATGCGAGAGCCGCGACGGCCACATCACAAGAAAGCCGGCAAATCTTCCCGGAATTTCCATAACCATGCGATGCGTGATCTTGTATACTGAGACATTAGCTCAAGAGCTAGCTATAGGTCGATTCGTCAACCACAAGATCAGCATGAGGGGGCAGGCGCATACATAAGGCGGCGTCTGGCAGGACCCCGAGGGCCCGCTGTGCGGACAAGTCGCGCCCCTGCGCACATGCACCAGATATTTTGGTTGTAGGGCGGGTGGACTTCACCGGGACGACATGCATGTTAAACGATATCGGTCCCCTCGTTCATCTAGGACCAAGAGGCTGAGATATAGAGAGCTAAGTGGCTGATCCCGTCCTTCAGCAGCTCTCAACCCAAGTGGACAGCCAATGAAGTTCGACCGCCGGGTCCGCATGCAGAGAGACAACTTCAAATGGAGCATCTATAAACAGCCATCTAAGGATGTACCAAGATGTTGATTCCACAGCAGAAAAGTAGGTCCCAGTAGCCACCTCTACCGTAAATGTCCATAGTCTCTAGAAGGCGATCCTATTGAAATGGGGTGTGTGTGTGGATTAAGAACGATGCCGCAGGTATTCATCCGACAAGGGAAAGGCGAGGTGTGGACGGCAATATGGACGCTACTTCATCCGAAAGACAAGAGCAACTCATACTCTGCGTCCCTGCCTCGACACAGGTGACAGGGCAAACAATTAGCAGAAGGCGATGATGGCGAGGACTGGACGTGGGGGGTTGGAACGTTGAAAGTTATGAGCGGGAGTTGTGAGGTACGTTGAGGTGGAGATGGTGGGTGAGCTCGCGTATCGGGAAGCTGTTCCGTTCCAGCGTGTATCATTGACAAAGCTGTGAAAGGGGATCGATAACCCCGAAATGTATGCGCGGAAAAAGCAGAAGGCGACAACATCAGAGGAAACCCAGAAGGTATTTCCCAAGAAGCCGACTGTGGATCCTCTTGAGACGTAGTACAAGAGGTAGCTGTCGGTCGAATCATTAACCATAAGACTAGCATGAGAAGGAGGCGCATACTTGAACTGATCTCTAGCCACTCTCCCAGAGACGGTTGAGGGTTGAACATTCCGCGTAAAAGAAACTGGGCTCAGTGAGCCGGACGTCTTCAAAGATCGCGGATGACCCGGGTCGAGTTCAAAACACGTCTGACTCTCCGAACGACGACGGGATGTCGTTCGCCTGTCCTGCAAAAGTGAGGGAAAGGGTGGACTGCTGGGGAAAGTGAGTGAGTTTAGCTTGTCGAAGTCAGGAGGGGCGCGAAGGAGATGGACGAGCAGAACAAGTGGAATGACGAAGCTGGAGGGCAAGAAACGTGAACGAAAGTGAAGGTGCCAAGGTTAGTAGGAGACGAAAGCGAAAGGAACGGCATGGAAGGCACCAAAACGGAGACAGTAGAAGGAGGTTAAAAGACGGGAAGGACACCCACCTGCGCAGAGTCTGAAGGCGCATAAAGTCAATCTTGAGCTTTCGTAGCGACTAGCCGCAGTCAAAGTTAGGGTTCGTTACCTGCTGCACTACGACAGTGGAAAGTGAAGATGTTGTGCCTTTCCATTTCCAAAAATGCGAGGTCGTCCACGCCTACAGGTGTAGAGCCTAGAAAGTAAGAGTCGGACTGGCGGAAGTGGGTAAGTCGGCCTGGTCGAGTAACATGTGAGTTGTCTGCCGTTCGGTTGATGATAAGGGGGGGGCGCCTTGTGGAAGGTGGTCAAAAGGTATAGTGATTGGCACTGGAAGAACGATGAACCTGGGTGGTTGGAGCGCCGATGGGTCTGGGTGGTCGACGACCGTCGCCTGGCAAGTGGATGGTGGTGATGAGTGTTGACAGAGGACAGTGGTATGTCCTCTTCTGGCACGACGGAAGCGGTGTACAGGGATAATTGGCCGTCCCGAATCTGTTACACGTCGTCGAGGCAATTATCCGACACTGCAGAAATGGAACCGTGGCATCAAATGGCGAACAGGATTTGAGAAGACGCGAGGCAACGTTGAATAGAGAAGCCCAAGTAGGTGGAGCTCGGTATTGTGGGTGAAACATGGCGGCTCCGTAGGTTCAGGAAGCCTTGTGTCTGTGAGGTGAAACTGCACGACAATGTGGCCAGATTTGGAGGACCAACTGAACCACCACGTAGTAGCACGGCAAAGAGCTTAAGAGAACGAAGTTCAGAAGGAGAAACTGGCGGTATAGATAGCAAACGCACTTGAGAGTTAACCAACCCAGCTTCCGCTGTCAAATGTCCATTGGAAATGCATTCGGACTAAATCATCGTGTTGTGAGGTCTTGAGGGTGTTGAGCCAGCCGATGACAAGGATACCCAAGGGGTAGCTCCGCGCGCCGTGTTGGATGTGTCTTGGTTCGTCAAGGCATGATGGTGGTCAAGAACAGCCATGACTATCGATCACGACCCTTGGTCAAGAACAGATATGTATGACCTGGCCGGCGTACGATCCAGTAGCGTTTTTTCGACGGGGAAGTAGGGTGTTGAAAGTACCGTATCCATGGTTCTCGAAAGAAGAGATCAGAGTTGTTGGTGGAGGCGTCGGAACAGGAACGGGCGGCATGAGGGCCCTACAAATTCACATTGGTGATAGTCGAGCGGCGGCGATGACGTCCGCCATCCAGACAAGGATGGGGTATCGCGAAAGCCAGGGGAGAGACGAGACGCGTGAGGGACGAGCTATGCGAGGAAGAGACAGGCGGGGGGGTCAATGGGTGAGGGTGAGTGAAACAATGCATTCGGGGTGGAGGCATGCTCGCGAGTTGATTCGAAGTCGTTGTCGTGGTTATCAGGAAGTCTTAGTCTAGACATGAAATCAGTGATTCGGATGATCCAAAGATGGGCCTAGGAAAACATAGAAGAGATCGGATTATCACGTGATGGCATTGATGAGGAAAGGCGTAACCGTGCGACTTTCACATGCTCACGCCGCCTCTCACACAATTGCTGCTGCCTACGACGTCTCACAGGACTCCATCGAGCTTTTTTGTGAACCATAGAATGTAAAACTGGCAAGAACAAGTTCGAACTCGGGGAGTTACTTGATGGTTCAGCAGGCAAGGATCAGAGTTAATAGAGGTCTGAACGAGTGACTTCGAATCGTTGCAGAGAAGCATTTCGAAGTTTATGATCCATTTCGATTTATCTGATGCCTGGTAGCTTTTAGATTGGGCCTGTTGAACCGTGATCGATTGATCTGCGCAAATGTTCTCGTTCATTGTTGTTCAATAGCAATGCCATTTTTGCCCCTCTTGACACTCTCGCTATGTCGACTCAATGAAACAATGGCCGCCCCTCTCCTTCATCCAACCTTGACAACTAATAGGTCTAGTTTCCGTCTTTTGACGTTGCCGAACCTTATCAGCACTAACGTTGAGTCGATCTTATACGTCGGCGGTGCCTCGTCTCCCCTCTTCGATGACCTTGAGAAATAGAGAACAATAACACAGAGATGTCGGGTCACATCGATCCTTTTCGTTCTTTTGGAAGTGATAGGGATAGAAAGGCTTCAAAAGCAGGTATATATTCTGGTGAGCATCACGCGGAATGTCACCAGTGTGGCAGTTGGATCATGGGCAGCCGGCGGGGTAAGTATTCTTAAAAAATTATACGCTGAGATACCTCCCCTGAAGTTTGAATTCCATGCTCAGCCCTGTACTGGTAATACCCCTAGAAGGTCTCGATGGTTTTCAGTGGAGCGTTTGCATGTGTTGAATCTGAGGACAACTAATAGATGGGCGGCTATTTATAGTATTACTTATACCTTCCATTCTCAGAGTCCATGCGCCGGCAGGTGCCAAAGTACTGTGCCATGGCAGTGGCTCGTCAAAGGCACCCTGTCTGTGCGTTCAAGTGCTGGTAACGGATTGGGTCTTCGACCTTTATAAGATGGCTTTTGTGGCAACTAGGGGCTCGAGTGGAAACGTGAGGACGTTAACCTGAGGTTGGGAATGGATTACTACATTGCCATTGATCTACAGTGCGTAAGGAGGGCGGTTGGACGGGAATCTTTTGTTGTGTGGGATGGCTTGTGATGGCTTGCTTTATTTGTCTGACAGCAATTGAGCAAAACAACTAAGTTTTGAAAGTCAACATCTACATGAATCCGATTATCCGAATCGTCTGAAAATCGTCCTCGAGGTACGGTTTCTCATGAAGTGGCTAATTTTCTTCTCTATATTCTTATGGTGTTGACGAACGTTCCCATTGCCAGATCCTCGCCGATTCCTCGGAACCGCCTCCAAGTTGCCTAGTTGAGTCGTTTGCGCTGCCTCAAGGTAAGTGGCCTTGCATGTCTTTCACTAAGCCTCATCTGTCGAGTCTGCACCTTTCCCTCTCTAAGGCTGTCCTACACCAAACAACTCGGCTTGGTGGTCGTGAGCCTCACACCTAGACGTTGTTCGGCGCCTATGATTTATCTGCCGTTTTCTCGTGAGCGTTGTACAAAAGTATGATTGTTTTATTCCTTCACTATTTTCTTAAAGCAGCTAACGTCAGGTGTCGATTGATAATGAATTGGACACGACTCGAGTTGCCCCGCGTACGTACCCTAAAATTAAATATTCTCACAGGGCAGTGTAAAATTGGAAATGTTGTGCAAATGACGAGAGAATCCGCAGAAAGGACAGACAGATGTCAATCTTACTGTCGCGGGTACCTGGAAACAATGAAATCTTGCCTCACGATCGTCAGTTTTTCCCAAATCGAGGTCGAGGCTGTCCGAAGCCAGCCCAAAGCAAGTAACATTATTAGTTCCTCCTCCCCTTACTTCTGACATTGCCGCGTAGATCATGAGAACACACATTCAATCATTACAACTATAGATATGGTAACAACCGCACAACATCAAGTTGAGGAAAACCCCAAATATCCGCCTCTTCCATCTCTATTACACCAAAGTTCCTCTAATCCACTCGACCATGAATTCCATTAGTCTACCTGATCCTTGCCTTACTGCTCAGACGATTCGTACTGGCCTCGTTGACCCAGATGTAGGAGGAATTGCAGTAGGAGTGTCCAGTATGTTCAGTGTCTTCGAAAAATGGGCGACTTCTCTGACGTATGTATAAACACAGATATGGCCATCAATATTTTTCTTCGTAAGTTACCCTCGCGGAACTTTCTAAACATATGCCACATCTCGAGATAATAGCGATCCTCCTACGCTGGTCAGAGCCTGAGGATGACCTCAAGACTTCGATCTTTATGCTTATATCGCAAGTCTATCCCATTCTCATCGCAACGGCGTCAAGCATTGGGAGCGAGAACCTCTCCTTGTTCGATGCTCATTATGCTGTCGCCGTTACTGCTTCACCGATAACAGTCTACCTTGTCTATTCTTCATTTCGAGACGTTTTCCGCCGTCCGAATACTCTTTTTAAGAAGCTGGCGTCGTCTAAGGCCGTTGTGCGGTACCTCGGCCTGATCCTACCCTTTCTCTGGCTGTTTGTGAGTCTCATGACGTCTTTCTACACAAAGGCCTTCAGCAATAGTCCACTCTGCCGGGGAATGACACTATCTCTGTGGACTGAGTTCCAACTCGCATCCAATTTTATCGGCGTCCTTAATGGGTAAGCGGGATTTAATAAACGACATCGAGGAAAGAGGAGGATTGGGAATGGTGTCGCTAGGCCTCTGGATATACGGAATCTATCTAGTTCGCCACAGATACGACATATTTTATGAATACCAAACCTGGCAAGATGAACTGCTAGGTCTCCCAACATGGAAGCGAATTTTCTTAACCGTCTGGCATGTACCGATGGCGTGTTGGTAGGTCATTTGATCTTAACACGCTCGATGGGATAACATGAGACCGCTAGGTCCATTATCACGCAGTCTCACCCGTGGATGCTTTTCCTCGTTGTTTTGTGTTTTCATTGGAGTTGGTCCCTTGGCATAGCCAGAGGGTTAACATTCGATGGTTATCAATTCAACTATGGCCAGGTAATAATGGTCCGATGATCATAACCGTCTGCGTTTAACCATATTGCAATTCTAGGTGACTTCAGTCTTCTCTATAATACCGCCCTTCCTTGCCGTCGGCGAATTACTCATCAAGCGATCGACCGATATATGCAATTACTTCAAGAGCCTGCCCCGGTATCTCTATACTGGTGTCCGATTTTTACTGACTGGGCGACCAAACTCCTGCAAACAAGATCTTTTGGAAACACGGCGCGCTTCCTGGTCACCCCTCCAATGGCTAGGTGGTAAGTCGAACACCAAACTGTGTGTGTGTCAAAGTTCAAGTCGTCAAACAGTCATCGTTGTGTGGCTCTCCGTTTCGTCACTTCAAGCCGCCTGGATTTTGGGATGTTCGTATCCGTCACGTCCGAACTGCGAATGACAAACTCTGACGCTCCTCGATTTCAGACGTGGAAGGAGGGTCAAAACCCAACCACCGTAATATAGTGACCGCCCACCACAAGTTGTGGAAACCATTTTCCATGTCGTATGTTCACCGCGCTCATCGCTCTACCCGCCCTGACACGGTCAATCAGTGTACGTCAGTGGAACTGGTGTGGACCAGTTACTTTGAGCTCGTAAGATGGTGGAAGACCCGTGAAATGACGACAGCGTCCCCAATGGACAAGTTACTATATGAGAAATTCATCAAGTATTTGAAGAGGACCTTCCATCTCACAATCGTCCTTCCCATTGCCTTCGCCATGTGCGCTGGCCCATTATTTGCCCCATTTGCTGGCCTGCCTCTCGCCCAACAGGTAAGACGAAATGTATTTACGCGAATACCCCTGCTAACGAATCACACTTATAGTACCAATGGACACACCTCTGTGGTGACTCTTTCGCGGGAGAAGCCATCATCCAATCTCCCTCACTCGGTTCTTCTCGACAGCCTTTCATGACATTCTATTACCCCGAAACCCCAGACTCAACAGCCAAAATCCACTACTTCGACTACGTAATGACGAACGACCCAAACGCATCAACCCAAACGCTCTCATTCGCCGGCGCAGCATCACAAGGGGTCGTTCCCGCCGACCTCCGACCAAACATCCAATCCGTATCAATCGCCTCCCCCGGAAAAAACAATGCCATCTCAGCGCAATGCGTAACCACAATAAACTCAACTTCAGTTCCCGTCCCATGCATGACAGGGACTTATCAAATTTCACCCTATCTCAACTTTTCACTCCAAGACTCTGGGAACACCACTTATCTTCGGGCGGTCGATAAAGAGTGGCAATTCATCGATGATGCCCCAAGCTTTGTCCTTCGATACTCCTCATCAGATCCACGCCAGCCACTGGGAAGTATAGCTATTGAGACCGCTGTCACGGAGCGCAACCGCTGTGAGGTCCTCAAAGTCTGCCTTGGCTCCAGGAAATTGGGTTTCGATATCCTGGCTCCCCTCGGTGTAGCGTTTATCTCTCAGAACAACTTCGCCGCCTACTGCACGCAGCCTCGAATTTATAACCTTTAAAGTTATCAATTTTGTTATATTTTCTTTCTTTCTCTCCATCTTTTGGGCTTTTTGTCGTATAGGGAATAAACTTGTATTTGTAGAACCTAAAAGCAGATTGTTAGATTGAATATTAACGCGGAAAGGATACCTGATTCGAGATTGAAAACGGCGAAGCTCCCAAACGCTTCAATTTGATGTGCGGCGAAGGGACCTCCGATACAACAAACAGCAATACAAGTTAAGGACTGATGAAGGGAATATATAAGACCTGCATCCTGGGGAAATAATCAATTTCGATACCTAGCCAAAACGACTGACCGCAGCACAAATCCTGGCGTCGAACAAAGGGCAAAGTGACGTGGCGCCGGCACTACAGCTCCTATTGCAGTATGTCAGTCCTACATATTTTAGCAGCGGGGGGAGTCACTCACCGGGTCCCCAGACTCCCCATTGTCCTTCAAGCTTCAAGGACAGCTGGAACCTCTCACACGGGTAAGAGAGGTCGTCGTCGTCGTTATCAGGAAGTCTAGACATGAAATCAGTGATTCGGATGATCCAAAGATGGCCCTAGGAAAACATACCAGATACAAAATAGAGGGTGGAATAGGGAAGTGAGGGACTGTAGAAGTGCATTGATAGCAAAAAGAAGGGAAGAAAACAGCTCGGTGCCGCTCAGCAAGCTGTCATCACAATGACAAAGCGGCATTCCTGATCGCATTTCGTACTCTTGTTCCGATCGTCCTTCAAAGCTCCCTGGCCTTCAAACAACTTCGGCGCAGCAATTGCCTCTCTTCCCGTCTCCTTGCAAACCTTGGTCCCTCCGGCTCCGCACGCCAATTCTTTTATACTCACGATAAAATTTCCCCGATGACGGAGTCAGTGCTCAAGACCTTCACGGGGACGTCACTCACGTACCTATTGGAAAGATCATTCGAGATTCTTTGCTTGTGCTCGCGTTGAATATCTATTCAATGCAACTTGGCAGCCTTACAACCAATATGAAAATTCGACGCTTTGCTTGGGTCATGACCCCCTACAAACTGCGACTTTTCCGAAAGGTTTTTCCAAGAACCGCCGAAAAGAAGGCGGATACATATTGCATGCGCTGGCCAGGAATAGGATTAACCCTTGAAGGGGCTATGGCGAAATTGATGAGTGGCGCAACGTCCAGGTGACCCTTGCTTTCTACATATAAAAGATGACTTTTCTAAGCCCACTGGCAGGACCTCAATCATCATGGGGGAGCCCACCGTCGTTGGCATCGCTCTCTCCAATTCTGCCCTCGACAAGCAGTTGCGCGCTTCCCGTGCTGCGTTGTATCCGAAGGAAGTGGTTGGGGTGATCGCTGGTCTGATTGCCGCCGTATCTCTGTTCCATGTTCTCAACCTTTTCTACATCTTTCTCACTCGCCCCGCCAAGCGAGGAGCTGTATCTCTGCAAAGGATTCCGCTTGCTGTGGCGGATGTAACCCGTTCTATCGGGTTTAGGTGGACGATCTCCTTCGGATTATCGTATTCTTTGAATCTGGTAGAGGTCGCCTTGACGGCGGCATACATATCTCTGCTCTTTGTGTTCGCATTGGTTAACAGTGAGTTTTTTCATCTTTATTCTTGATCGCTCAACTTAAAATCATGTCTCGTTAGCAACTTCAACCACTGGAATTAAATTTGAACCACATTATTTCGGAAACAGGGCTGGCGATATCGCAGCGTCGCAGATCCCCATTATTGTTGCTTTGGGTACCCGCAATAACATTATTTCATGTCAGTTGTACAACTTTTCCGTTCTATCTTTCTATCTCTTACGATGTCATGTTGTGTAGGGATTACTGGCATCAGCTACATCAAGGTACAAAAGAGTGTTTCAAAGTCACGGAGGAGAGCACTCTAACTATTTGTATCTAGTTGAGCTATCTCCACAGAATGACGGCTCGCGTCTTGTGTGTTATGGTTTGGCTTCACGCTCTTGGCAAGGTAAGTTTTTCACGCAAAATAGCACCTTGTTGACTTATCCTCTATGTAGATGAAAACGGGTGCCCCAGCTACCTTGCCGTTGGTCCGTGTAGGCTTGTTTGCCCTCAGCTCCCTCGCGCTATTAAGCATCGTTAGTATTCGCCCTGTGCGTGAGCGTGCTTATCAATTCTTTTTCGTCGTACACTGCGTCCTCGTCTTGTGAGTATCTATCCTCTTCTGGGGATGTTGGCTTCCGACTCACTAGCGAACGAAAAGGATGTTTCTCGTTGCTACATATGTTCACCTGAAGGATATTCAGTAAGTGCCAAATTTCTTTAGGGGTATGCCAACTAATAAATAAATCTTATTAATCAGTATGGCCTACTATGGAATCTTACCCGCAATGATACTTTGGGGTTTAGATCGTTTCATGCATTTTGCGCGCATCATTATATTCAATTTCGGTTACTTCAAACCAACACCTTCAACGTCGGAAGACTATGATGCGTCCGTTGATGTTCTCTCTCCTCAATTTCTCCGTATCACCCTTCGCCGACCAAGTCATTTTCGCTGGGCAGCCGGTCAATGCAGCTATCTCTCGTTCCCCGGAGTCTCGTCCTGGCCGTTTGAGGCCCACCCTTTCACGATATCGACGACTTATGGCCCTGATCCTTCTCCATCTGGGAACAAGCTCATTTTTTATGCTCGGGTGCATGACGGCTTCACACGAAAGTTGCGGGACAGAGCAACAGAGGGGGAAAAGTTCCGAGTGTTTTTGGATGGTCCGTATGATTCTCCCCCTGCACTTGTTGGGTACTCTACTTCTATCCTCATTGCTGGTACGATTAACCTTTTTGACACACTCAATTATTTGGCTAACCTATTCAAGGGGGTTCTGGAATTGCATTCATACTTCCTCTCCTTATCGATTTGATTGGGTGAGTCCTCTCTTCAAAGGCTCCCATTTCCTGTCTAAGCACAAATCAAAGTCAAGCAAGGCGTGGAGAAACGACGTGCCGACGGGTTGTCTTTGTATGGTCGATCCGGGAATCAGGTATGTCAGCACCCCAAATACGTGTTTTCAACGCTAACCATCGGAAAAAGAAAATATACACTGGATCAAAGACTCCCTCAGCCAATGCTTACATGGTTTTGTCCCAGGATTATCCGTCGACGTCCAAATCTATATCACTGGGAAGTACGCCGAAGGGCTTTTTCCTGTCGATAGTATCGCAGAGAAAATCGAATTTTCGGGGTCATATTCTTATGGATTCTCTGTTCCTGGCGTATCAGTTGGGATTGGCAGGCCAGACCTCCAAACCCTATTGGGAGAAGAGGTTCAAGAGGCCTCCGGACCAGTTTCCGTCAACGGTGCGCCATCAGCTGTTTCATGGTTCAATAATTTCAGCTTATTTTTTACAAGTGTGTGGTGGCCGGTCCTTAGCAGAAGCGGTGATGAAAGCTGTTCGCTACCCGCGGCCTATGGATATTTTGAGAGGTGGCCATACCGTATCATTATTTGTTGATGGATCATTTTAGAGAAATGATCATCCCCGATTCTCGCAGTCATTGTGGGTTGTGCTTTTCAACCTACGCTCATCAGAAATTGCGATCATCTCACAGAAACACTTTTCAATTCCTCATAGATCATCTATCTCGAAAGCTTGTATCAAATTTTGTATATTGTGTAGTATCGATTGTAGCATCAATGTGGGCAGTGCCCCCTTTTCCTCGAAAAACGCAGTCCTCTTGATATCCATCTGCATCTAAAAGTGTTGACGTTGAAATTATGTGAAGCTTCAGATGGCTAACTTTCACCTGACCTCGGAGAACGAGGGGAAGGCAAGTATTTCGCGAAGCGCGGCCTGGGTGTCTTTCGCGATGTTGATCAAAAACGCCCTCATGACCGAACTGGTGGTAGCCCAAAATTTACCATCTTGACTGGTCATCGCTAAAAATACACGGTAATGCACGGTAGGCATGACGGTGCATGGCAGTGCATGGTAGCTCCCCCGCACTGTTGGTTGTGCACGGCTATGCACGGCACTGCACGGCTTTTTCTAATGGCCAGACTGCTGGGCGATCAGAAGTGCTTCTCGATATACCTGAGAAAAATTGTAACAACCATTTACAACCCAAGACCCTGCGAGTCACGAAATACATATCGCTATTGGACCAGTAACCTCTTTCCTTAAAAAATCGATTAACCGAACACCAAATATTTAAAACATATACCTCGCGAAAGCTGTATATTAATTCTCGAAATAACCCACCCCAGGAACCTCAGCTTCGACGTTCAACCGTCAAACTCAACCGAACAACGCCAAAGCTATTGTGGTCAATAGGTCAATCTCTTTGGTCCTGAAGTTATCAAAAGTAACGTTAACGGCGGGGGCGGGATCGACGAAGGTGAACAAAGGGTGAGCGACGGCTGAGGATTCCCAGCGAGGCCAATTGATTTTAGACAGTAAGCTTTTCGTGTTCTTGGTGTTCGGGTTGAGTGTGTTCGCGAAATTGACTTCAAAGGAATCAACATCGGAGTGTAAAGAGTCGAGAAGGCGCTCACTCATCGCATCCATGCCGATTAAATCTGGTTGTGTACCAGTGCCATAGAATTCTGCAAGATCAGACGCATGAGCCGCGCCTAGGTACGGTGTAGCCTTTCCGCGCTTGTATGCTGAACATCCCATGTGTTAGTTGACTCGATTATGGGAAGGAAACAGACTTGCAAAATGAAAATGTGGGTTGGGTTTTAGACGCTATTTTGAAAAAGAATCTTCGAGGTGCCTGGAAGAATAGGTCTGTTTGTATGGCAGCGATGCGTTTAAATTGAGGGCTGAAAAAATTATAAGCAAGAACGTTCAATGCGAATGAAAAAGTACGAACGTGAGCGCATTTGCTGTTCCTGTGTCGAATGGAGCTCCCTAAGATAAGGTTGAAAAAAATGGTTATAAGTCTAATAACGTGTTCCGTAAGCGTACCTGAGTTGGGTCTTCAGGATAGGCTTTAGCAAGGGCAGCCAATTGGTCGTCAGAAATTCCGGGAAGGTAACTATGCTCGAAATTTACGGCAATGGTACTCTCATGAACATAATGATCTTACTTGGACTTCAAATAGCCAAGGTATTCGTCGTTCGTCCTGTGGATCGCTAAGAAAGGTATGAGATCTGGGGAAGAGTAATGGACGCACGTTATATTCATATTGGCGAACGCGAAGAGCCTGAAGAGAACCGAGTTACGAAGAGACGGCTTCAAAGTGAATACACCTACGTTCCCTCGTCATCGCAATCACCATTTACGAATGGTACCTGTATTATAAAATCAATCTTTCCCATTCGTAAATCATCAATTTCAATCACTTACCTTTGCATACAGGCCCTCAAGCAGAGATTGTTGAGGAGCACGCTTGAAAAACTGCCCGTCAATAGAAGGTCCCCACGGAAGTGTCATGCTTATATAAGAGAATGAACTAGGAGATTTGTTGATAGCGTCCCCGAGTGTATCAAATGGGACGGTGCGTAGGCAGGCTATAGGGTCTGCAGCACCCCTACATCCCGCGTCTACTACGAGCTGGTCAAAGTACTTCTGGTTGGCGGTAATGTCTCTCAGAAAGGAGGGAGAGCCTGACTCCTGTGGGCCAATTAACGTTTAACACTCGACTCGCTCCATGTGAGATTGAGAGCGATACCATGAATGAACCGCGGAAAAGGCCTTGCGCATTCCCGTCATTAGCGAGAAAGTGGAAGCTCGCAGACATAGCCCCTGCGCTCTCCCCCCAGCTTTTGGAAGTGGATCAGCATTTGAAGATTCATGGAAACTCTGCAACATACGTCATCACTTTTTGCGGGTCTCCTCCAAACGCACAAATGTACTTCTGAAGCCACCGAAGAGCAAATTGTTCTAACGGGGAAGAACGTGAAACAAAGTTTTCTTAAAGAGTGAACACACTTACGGTCTCTGAGACCAATATTTCCTAGCCCCGCGTTCCTGGCTTCTTTACCTTGCAAAAATCCGAAAGCTTCATCGTACAAAGTGTGAATGGTTGACAATTCATGAGAAAGAATAAGACTCACCACTAAGACGGTAGTTCGATGATACGTAGATCACTGGTTCTCCCAACGCAACTGAGCGAGCCACGATCACATCACCCGGGTATGAAGCACTATCTCCCGCCTGAAAAGCCCCTGGAAGATGTTCAATTCAATACAATGGGGTTCAGGGACGAGACACTTGCCGCCATAAATCCACTGATAAATACATGTTAGACTCGAGAGAAAAGTGAGAACTGGCAGCGTACAAAAACAACTGGGAGCTTCTTTCCCTCAGGGATGTTCGCCGGCTTGAACACGTTGATGAAGAGACCTAAATGCAATAAGTTATTATGACGTGAAGATGTGCGAAAGGCAGGGCTAACAATCTTCAGAAACTGAAGCAGGTGTCGGCACAGGGGACGTTATACCAAGGGAAGCCAAGTCCTCTGCGCTTACGCCTAGTGACTGTTGAAAACATGCCGCTCCGAAGGAAGTCGCCTGACGAACGCCCTTGAACGGAATTGGTGCATTAGGTAGCGCAAAACGGAGTTTTCCGACACTTTATAAAAGGGCGTGAGAGATCGGTACCGAGAACGAGTGGAATCACATACGGCGGTGCAGCGAACGGAATCCCCAAAAATTTCACCGAGTCTCCCGTTAAATTTCCCTGGAACGAACCATAGTCCAAAGCAACAATCGGACCTTGGGAGGCCTCGGTAAGCTGGGACGAGGAAATGAAAAACAAGATATATGGCAGAATCCTGGTGAGCCCGATCATGACGAAGCCCATTTGAAGTCAATAGCAGGCTGACGAAACGTCAACCAGGTGTACAATTTATAGCTGAAGGATATTGACTTATTCTGGGCACTGATCCCGTCATTTTGAAGTTAACGTCATACCGGCTCTGACCTTCCGTAGGCGCCAACCAATAGATTGAGATTCAAATTTCCTTCTGAAAAAGATGCCAGATGGACGCATGATGATGGCACCGGAGAGCGGCCTCGGCGGACCTGAGAAGAACCTGAATGTGAGACAAATTGATGATATCTGGAAACAAAACTTACAAACCACTAATTACGGTGGTAGTAAAATGTCGGGTTCCGAGTCAGAAAACCTCAACAAGTGAAGGGAAAGTCACGAGACAGCTGCGCAATTTCAACGCCCGTAAGCCAACCTCAAAGAATGCAGATATTGTCTTCAGCTGCGCCGGCCCTGTATCGAATATCTCCATTGCAACTCCCAATGGGTCGAGTACCCGGTGCATGATGCGGACGAGTTGAAAGGGTTAATTTCCCCTTAACGTGATGGTAGAATTGATGCGGTTGCGGGTGGGGGTTTCATTCGAAGTTCAAATTCCTATACCAGACCCTGATGGAGATACTGTCTTCGATTCAGCGCTCTGCGGGATGACACAGAGATGTTGATTGAAGGTACCAGCGAGCAATTTCAATAGATTACTGTGACGCTCTTGATCCAATGAGCAATAAGCGACGCACTATCTCAGATTTTCAGGTCATCAAGAAAGAAGACGGAAAACACACCTTAAGCACACACTGGTACAGACAACAAACGATCCTGGCGCCCCGAACACCAGGGCGGGAGGTAGGCATCAACCAGAAATTCTCGAAGCGGGCGTCCTCATGTAGACCGTGCAAATTTCCCCAGCCATTGGCAAGACTTGTGACTTCGAGGTGGATTCGGGGCTACAGTAAGTTAAGGATTTGGACAGTTGGGGCCTGCCGCGGCCCGTCGATCTACCCAATCAAGATAAGATCAATAATATAGGTAGGAGTAATTGGAGCGCCTAAAATTGCGTCTTCTCCGAAAAAGGGAGACGATGTGCGCGTAACCGGACAACTGACTTCAGTGTGGGAGATTTGTTAGCGCGTATCAGGGGAGTTTGCTACCGAACGACATGGTCAAATGGATGCGCACCGATGCCTCTCTCGACCATCGCATCTAGTCATACTCCACAGGTACCAGCCACCTCGCGCTCAGTCAGGTTGAGTCTCCAGCGCCAAACTATACAAAAAGTCACCTTGGGATCGGCTTATACTACATAAAACATGGAACAACGTCTAGAAGGGTGCCTAGGGTCCGAGAGTTAGTCCGATATGTTGCCCCTGGAAATACTATACGCGACTCCATTGAGTGTATGCACTTATGACGGAGTAAAAGGACTCACAGATACCGCGCATATATGTACGATCTCTCAAAACGCAGTTATCCTCGATCTTGGCAGTTTGCCATAGAAAGCCTTTGATGAACGAGGAATCTCTGTGAGCGTGTATCAGAAAGCAAAATACAAAAAATCACACCTGATCTCAGTAAACGCCATTCCTAAACATAGGAAGACCACTGGAGAGCAAAGGAGAAACAGAGCGTCGAGTAGAGGTGGTAGTGGGAGAAAACAGGAAGAGAGGTATGGAAAGGGGCGCAACTAATGCCGTAGCTCAAGGGTTGAAGTTGCCCTATCCGAGGAATGGCATTGGTTGTAGCATTTAAGAAAAGTTTAAGAAACGCACCATCCAGATCGTGTGTAGAGGTAGCTCCCTGATCAACGGTTCACGAAGGGACCGCAGCGAAGAAGAAGATGTGAGGGTGGAAGGGGGGATAGGTTTTCTGATACTCGGTACAGGTGATGAGCAAAGTTGTTGGCTACTCGGGAAATGAACAACGATTGCATGTTGGATGGCCAAAGAATTAGGATGGCATGGGGACGATTCACGAATCAAAAGGACACGGCAGAGTCGCCGCCAGAGGTCGAGGGTCGACCAACGTTGGACGTATTTCTGATGATGAGCCTCAGCTTCAAAACTGGGGATAAGATCCCTCGAAAGCTGCACCATGGGCTGAGGCCTCTTGAATTCGTACTCGGAAGGCCTAAACTCAATCGAATTCATGGGGCGAATGCTCTGCGGGAGAAAGCTCAGCGAAGGCGCGAAGGTCAACACGGACATCAAACACACTGGAAACCATTTGATGAAGTCCAACCTTAGACTCGGAGCCATCGAGGATTCAAATTCCGTGGCTGATGTGGTGGAAATTCCAAGAGAGCGGGCCTGAGCGTTTGGGACAAGTTTGCCATCAACGAAGATTCAACGTTCAACGTTCAACGTCGACTACGACATCGACAAGCAACCTGCCACCGACACGGCCAAAAAAATTAGAAATGAGTAGAATCACGTGTGACGTCGATAGGTTGCCATAGGCCGGCAATGTCCGACCACTCTTCTCTGACTACTTCGTGCAGCGTGCTACGTTCAAAATCAATCAAAGCTTGTCTAGATGATGCCTCCAGCCTTGCCGAACCTTTCAAGTTTGGACGATCACATACTAGCCCACTGCATGCCTGTCGGCATCAAGAATGCCCCACCACCACTGGGATTCAACGTTCCATTCATCGTCTGGGCGAGAGCTCGCCTCTTGTCGTCCCACGACTTGAGCGCCTTCAGGAGCTGCAGGATCTTGTCCCTCTTTCCTTGTCGGATATCGTTGATGCTCACGCTCCCCATCGTCACGTCATTGTCGAGCAAAAAGTCGAATAGAAGAAAGAGGCCGTCGAGCTTGTCGTCCGTGGGACCAACTGGGAAAGCAGAATCAGGAACGGGGGGCGAAGACGGCCTGCCTTTGATATATTCTGCAAGACGCAGAAGCGCAAGACCACCAAAGAAAGAAACGGTGGGGTCCTCGACTTGTAGAGAAGCAGAGAGATGGGAGTTGGCCCATTCCACCAAGGCGTTATCAGCTGGGCTGAGCTGCTTCAACAAAAGAATGAGCACAACCATGTATATGACGGCCGATAACACGCACCGCTGAGCGTACAGAATTGGCTCTACGCATCCCCCTCGACGGTATCGAGGGAGCAGACTTTGGGGACTTTGGGACAGTTTCATCGTTTTCTATAGCCGTATGTTCAGCAAAGAAAGAATTCAAGTGAGTTTGGCCGCTACCCATGTGAGAAGAAAGCCCCATAAGTACACGAGCGTCACGACTTGACAGCTGGTTGGGATTTTCACGTCGGAGTGCTCTTTGAGTAGCATCGCGAGCAGTTGGAGATGGCGGGCGTGGAGCGGGATTCATGGCTTGTGCGACGACCAGAGGAATCGTTGGGATCTTGCACGATGAAATGACTGGTTCTATAGAATGAATAAAGTCAACAAAATCAAAAACGAGGGATCTCTGAAACAACACACTCGCGTAATCTCGACCAATTGTAGCCTTTATGATCGCCTTCATCCACTCGCGAATGATAGACTTCTCATCAGAACTGAAGAAATGCGGTTTGTCTGCGTCATGGTCAATTCTGAATCCATAACGACCAGGATCCAAAGTCTCGTCCACGGTCACTTTGTACCCCATAATGTCGAGGTATCCCTTTAGCCGAGTTTCCTAAAACATGAAATCAGCTCAACTCCATCTAAGAAATGAACGTCAAGAACACCCACCGAAACGCTAGAACTCTTCAACCAATACAAATGCCGACCCTTCAACACAAAATACCGCAGTTTCCACGAATTATGCCGATCGCTCTTCTTGCGCATCCACCCAACGTGATCAGACTCTCCAATCTGTCCAAGAATACTCTGCCCCTGCGTAACACCGCCTCCAACTCCAATCAAACTCTTTCCGTCCACCGACGACCCATTACTCTGCTGAACAGAAGAAACGCCACGTTTCCTCAAAGTCGATCGCTCAATATCAGCAGCAACTTTCTCGTTCCTCTCTTCCTCCTTTCGCCCTTTCTCGTGGCGGTCCTTGAAAGAAGACTGTGGTTCTTTCAATTTCTCCTTTGGCGATCCGGTGGGCGTAGACGGTCGTTGAGAGTGAGTAGATGACGATTTGCACATCCCCTTGGGAAGACCGAACATCGATGACTTCTCAGCGTGATACTCGTGCTCGCCGGCGCTTGGAGGTGGCTTTCTACTCTTCCCAGCGAATGGCACTGCGAACAAGCTCAACGTGTTACCAGGCTTACCGCCATCCGTGTCCTTTCGCACGCGAGCTTGCTTTACTGACCCGTTTGTCAAGGAGGTAGTGTTTTTATCCTCATGGCTATGAGTAGGCGCTCCTGGTGAAGAGATACCAATAGAGTGCTTAGGTGATGAATGGCCACCTGATGTAGTCGAGTCGTGCGAGCGACTATTTAGGCGCCGCCGACGCATGCTCTGTGGAGGAACTTCAACTTCTCCCTACAATAAAATAAAGAAGCAATTGTCATCTCCGGAATCAAGATAACACTAGAAGCAGCACAAACCTCACCCATATGCCCACGATCCTCATCTTCATTTTGTTCAGGCTGCAAAATGATTTTCTCCTTCAGCGCACCATCACTAGGCGAAAGTGTCAACTGTGACGGACGGCCCTTCTTCAAACCACCATTAGCATCCAGCAAAAACTACATCAACCGCAGAAACGCAACATACCGTGCTCTTGCCCTGAACGTCTTCAAAAGTCAACGCAGTCGGAACACCCTCATCCACAACAGGCGGAATCTCAAGCCCATTCCAGTGCGAGTATATATCACCAGAGGACGACCCACCCTCAGCAACTGCAGGTCCAAAGTGCCCCGGCCCACCAAAGCTAAATTGGGGTAGCATCCCAGCGCCATACGCAATTGGGCTCCCAAGCGAGCTCTGTACGCTCTGCGAGGAATCATGCCCCGACGTCCCCGAGGAGGAATGGTGAGTGTGACTTTGGCTGGAATGTACGCGTGGTGGAGCGTCGGAGGCGTTGTACATGGGTGACGAGCGAGACGGCATCTCCGTCATTGGATGGTCAGAGTAGACTATGGAGGGGGGTCCGAGACGCAGGTCAGTTATGGCGTTTGCGATGCGCGTGCGTTTCCCAAACGCCATTACTCCGATTTCAGTCTTGAGTAGGTTGACGTCCAGTTCGAGGAGAACGTCGCCTGTTATTTCTTGTTCTATAATTTGACCCCGTCTTTATGAGATATCGTGGTATATTTGTGGATAAGTGGGGCTCACCAATAAATTTGTCACAGATAGCTTGGTCAAATTCCTTATTTTTCAACCACTCCACGACTTCTTCGACTGTCCACTCGCTAGGGTACTTCTTCCCTACCTCCTTTTCCTCCACTACAGGTTGATAAGCAGGAGCAAGAGCAACACTCGGTGCATTGCTCGAGAACGAGGACATAACGCTGTTGTGTTTTGATAGTGAAGCAGCAGTTGGGTCCGTTGCTGCTGGAGAGGGTAACCCGAATAACGGCAACTCACGAATGCTACTGGGTTTCTGCTTGTCCGGTGCAGAGATGGGATGGGTGTAATAGCGAACCGTTCCCTCACAGCCGATGGTAACCTGGCAGGAGAGGGGATCTTTTCGTCCAAAAGAGGCGGCAAATTCGATGGAGGAGGTGACTGGAAGACGGGGAATGATGTCTTTGTAGCGGTTTGCGCCTCCAACTCGTCCTTCTCTTGCAGATGGTCCCCAGAATCAGAGGATAAATGAGTGATCGTCGTAGCCGCGTCCATCGACAAATCCTGGGCATGGCCACCCTTGCTAGCCTCGCCATTCTCGACCTCCTCGACCTCTTCCAGGATGTAAGGTTTTTCCCTCTGGACCTTGCTTGACCGGGATGTAAAATCCATCCGATCGAAAGGGCCCCCTTCGTCGTCGCCCTCGTCGCTCCACTCAGCCTCAATCGGAGGGGCACTGACCATCCTTCCAGTACCGCTAGACGACCCAATAATGCCAGTCATGATCGCTTCAGCCTCCTCCACCGCCCTCCTTGCCTTCTCAGCCAGTTTCGTCCGCGCGCCTTTATGCCAATCCTGCGCGCCGTTCACATCGTTTGCACGTTCCGTATCGCTCATCTCAAAGTCCGTCTCGTCCGTCTCCGTGTCCCCGCCATGTGAGCTTGCAAATGTGAAACCTCCCTCCCCATCCGCGCCCCCCCTTGCAAGCTGCTCAATAGTTCTCTGCACATCTGTCATTCTAAGTTCGTCTCCGTTGCCCCGCAGATCTCCGTTATCTGGGACTTCCACATAGCCTTCGTCATCGTGATGCCCACTTAGGAACGTTGGTGTGAGTTTTTTGGGTTGTGGAGAGGCGATGGTGGTGATTTCCGGCTCTCCGGTGGGGGCGGATGAAGTCTCAGCACTAGCGGATGGGGTCGATTGAGGCGCTGGGACCTCGGTAGATGGGGCAGCTGGAGCGGTATAGCTTTTTGGGAAGAGGCCGACCTTTCCTTTGAGATTTCGTCCCTATGAGAAGATGAGAATGTCATCAATTGTTTTCATTGAGAGGGAAAGGCGTATCCAACTGTCCCCAGTGGATGTCTCGGCGCCTAGGTCTAGATAAAAAGATACACACCTGCCACCAGCCATCACCGTACATGTCGTCCTTCTCGATGACCTCTATCCGGTCTCCAGCTCGAAAGGAAACTTCATCCTCGTTCTCTGGCAGGAAATCATGTAAAGCATATACGTAGTCTGGCATCACTCCTGAATAGTGTATCCCTGTCAAAATTAGTTTGGAATCGTTGAGAAGGGATACGCAACCCTAATAAAAAAATGATGCGACCATGGGTCGTATGTCTTTCTCCATTGAACAATGTGATTCGTTTGTCCGAGATGATGCGAGACGATCAGGCATTTGTATGTCAGAGGCCGGGCATACTAGATCAATCCCGTCTTTGGGTTTTGCTAGGGTCAGAATAATACGGACTTGCCTCGGGACACCGTCGACGGTTGTCGTCGCTCGTGCACATCAACACGTCATTTGTCCAAAATGGGTGAATCATGTTTGGAATGGGGGGTACTGCTTAACAAGGTAGCGATCCTGGACCCTCCTCCGCTTTCTTCAAGGTGACGACGTCTGTTTCCGTATTCGTTCATAACTTGCCCGGGTTGATTCAATCAGACCTCCATGTTCTGCAGGGTTCAACATGACGACGATGCCTTTCGCCAGGAGCACCACCATTGCTACATCCACGACCCATCGAATGCCCTATCTCTCGTCTTTCCGCAGAGAGCCGAACGCCGGCCCTCCAGTCCCACCTGAATGCGATGAACAACCCTGTTCAATGAGCCTAAGGATGGGGAGGACGAGCTGAAGGACAAGGGGAAGAAGAATGCGGTCGAGTCAGTACTCGCCCATGACGGTAGTGGCGCTTTTCCTTTCACCCGACGTATTCTACCCTTTCCCTGAACCTAGTGTTTTATTCTGGTGCGCTGAAAGTGGCTTTCCAAACGCGAAGTTGTGACATCCTCCGAAAGCCCGCAATGCTGAAGCATGTCTGCCATCCTCGTCATCATGCCCCGAAGCCAAGCTCCCTGCGACAAAGCCATCACATGGCAGTCGAGACATCCAACCTACCGACGAAGAGGCATGCATTCCATGACGTCAACCCAGATTCCGAGAACGAACCTGATGACAAGTTGTTGCTAAGATGATGACGGTCGAGAGCAAGGTTGGCCTTGATCAAAGAAAACGTTTGTCTTGTACCATCACCACCACCGTTCATGAGTCGAGAATCGTAGCAACGACTAGGCGGATCGAGTTCCGCAAGGAGGTATGTATCTGGTTTCTCTGATGTCAGTAATCAAGTTGACCCTTATGTTGAACTAGACGAGCAACGACTTAGCACCTAAAGTCCACGCAACATATCAAAAATCAGCGTGTGTGATCACTCTGAAGGCGCTACGCGTTCGAAATGTCATTCAGAAAGAAGAATGAAGGATATGGGGGATATTGTGAAGGTGTGTAGTCCCCAGCCCGTCGTCGCCAACTTGAACTAATAATTCTTATTGAAGGCGCTAATTCGACACAGCATCGTAGTTCTTGACGCTTTTTAAGACTTTGTGGCATTTGTCCCTCGTCATTGGCGAACTTTGTGCCCGTAACATCGAACAACCAGCGACGCTTTTCGCCCTTCGTGCAGCCTTTCTCGGAGCCGGTATTCGACTTGGTACGTTGACTGCGTTTACCACTCACATGTCGTTTGACCCCGTTTTTCTCTAAGGTCTGATTCGGATTGACGCCGTCTGTTTTGCTGCACGGCCGATGTGTGGAGCAAGTGTGGGTCTGATCTACGACACAGTGTCGTAGATCTATCTGCCTTTTCCCCTTTTAGGGAGTGTGACGATCTATACTTATCCTCGCCGCAAAGCGATAGATCCCGAGATAGTCAGGAAGACCTGGGATGGAGTGCCCCACGATGAGCAGGGGCTGCCAGATAACTGGATCTCTGAGTCCGGGGTTTTAGTGGGTATGAGAGGGCGCAACTGATAGCTTCGGCTGCGGCCGCTCTGAGTCCCACACTTCTGAGAAAGCGTGCGTACCCGCATTTCCGCAATCAAACTTTCCGTTGTCAAAGTTGCGAGTGATCGCACTTGCTTCAGTCTACTTCTCGTGACTAAAAGTACCCTAATGGCATTAACTGACTGCGCCTCTTGGCCAAGCTCAAGGGTGTGCTTCTGATGTGCCGTTAATCAGATTTAGGGCGAAGCTTGGCACTCCCACTGCAGGCACGAACTTATTGGTCCCTCAGCCCCCAAAACCTGGTTGGAATTAAGAGTGCCGCAGCACAGTTCTTTCCCTCCCTTCTGTCATATCGATATGCTTCGTCTTTCTCTTCTTTTGCTGCTCGCATCGAGTTGTAAGGTTGCCACCGCGGTATTGAGGGCTTTTCTTAACTTGGTGTCATTCCCAGAGTCATTTACGCTTCCGACAGGCTGAGACTACGAGCGATCAACAATGCGGTACTGTCCGTGCTGGAAACACCTGACTTCTCATCGTCTATGACCAATGCGCTTTTCCTTCAGACGATGTGCATCACTGCAAATGCCAACAGCACCACTGTGGAATGTCAATAGGAGGCGTTCCACCCCATGGATAAACAGCTGCCTACTTAACACACCTCACAGATATTTTAACAAGCCGAGGGAAAGAGACCCTTGGTTGGATGGGAATGTCAGTTCATAGTCCTTACTGCGATTTTGTTTTAGAACGCTTCGCAGGGGCTTCGGTAGCCAAATGGCTAACACACCCATGGTCATTATGTGGTCTAACAGCGATGGGACTATAACTCTCTCTCAACGCCAAGCTCAGCGAGAGGTCATGCCAACCGTGGTCGCAAGTCCCCCTCGTGTAGCTACTTTAAACGATTCTCTCAGCATTGTGGGTGGTCAAATCGGTTTATCCCACATTTTCTCATTATCGATAAATAGACCTCAGGATCCACACCACAACTTGCTTACACCATCCCCGTACGTGATGCACTTACGAAAATTCGGAACCAACTCATTTCTCGTCTTGAAGGCTAACAGCGACCAGAAGCAGAGCGTTATTTACGCTTTTGGAACTCAAAACCCAGGTTCATCAGCGAAAGACGCAACACTGGTGCAGCATGTTGATTATGGCGTACTTCAGTTAGACTTGACCAAGTCGTCGTCGACGTCAAATGGAAGCACAGGGGGGACCTCATCCTCCGGGGGGAGCACCTCGTCTGAGGCTACCCCATTGATGCCTTATCAGCGAATGATTGTTGCTCACGCAACCTTCTGTTCTGTCGGTTTCCTGTTGTTTTTGCCCGCTGGGGCTCTTTTGGCGAGGTATTCAAGAACATTCACAAGCGTGTGGTTTAAAGGACATTGGATTGCACAATTCGCGTTGGGCAAGTTTATCCCTCCCATTTTTCTGCTGTGCAGGATCCAACTATGTTTTGACAGCGGGTCCGTCTATTGTCATTGGAATCGCTCTGGGCATTCAGTCTGTTGCAGAAGCAGGTGCCACGCATCTAAACGATAGTCACAAAGTATATTTTTATCCCCCCTCTGCGGCGAATATCTTATCTCGTCGAATCAGAAATACGGCGTTGCGATCTTTATTCTTTACCTTCTCCAATGCGGAGTGGGTGCAATCATTCATTGGGTCAAGGCCAGTGATCGTACCCGTAGACCTTTCCAGAATTATTTCCACGCAACCTTTGGGCTGCTCATCATCGCCCTTGCGTTTTATCAAGTTCACTCGGGATATAAAGTTGAATGGCCCAAGGCGACAGGACGTGGTGAACTCTCCAATGGTGTCAACGTCTTCTTCTTCGTCTGGTTAGCGGTGAGTCATTTGCGCACTCATTTGAGTGCCTTTTGACAATTCTGTTCTCTAGGTGGTGCCTGTAGCATATTTTGTTGGATTGAGTTTCTTACCGAAACAATTTAGGCAAGAGAGAACGTCGGTCGTCTCACGTGGTGACGGTGACCTCAAACTAGTTCAAATGGGGTACAAAAATCGCCAGTGAGGAAGAATTAATTGGAATCAATTTGTAACTCGCTACTACTTGGCTACTACATACGCGCTGTCATGTGACTGTTTCGCTACCCCTATGAACAAGCTGCGTTACATACAAAAATCTTTAAAAAGTGCTTATTGGATAACAAATAGACGGAAGCCTCGTTTCAGATCCAACTCTCGCAGAAGGCAAGGCCGTGAAGAGGACGAAAACGAACACAAGTTGACCTTCTGCCCAGCGGTCTGCCCATGCCTAATCTCCTCCCCCCTGACTTTCAATGCGGCCCTATTCACTGATGAGTCCCACCCCGTTGCAGTTTCGATACCCACGTCGTCTCCACTCCATCCCTTCATGAAAAGCCATGTCATTCGAAAAAGCCAGTCGTTTCACGCCGTCGTGATTCGTAAATGATTGCCAACCCCTTCTCTTATATCCGTCAGGCAACGACATAGTGACTGAGCTTTTCGATGTCGACCTCTTGGATTTGGTTCGGATCGTTTTGACAAGAAAAATTGGATTTGGAGTCATCCTGGTGAGGACTATAATTCGCTTGTTGTTCTGCCGTGGGGTTTTTAGAGGAAAGTTTTGGCAGCTCATGCATTTCGGCCTTCACGACAAATGACTTTCGCTTCTTCAACTCTTCCAAAAAGAATGTTTTGTCTGTGACGTCCCGGCGAATTTCAATATAATCCGTGGCGAACTCTCCAATCTGTGTTGTCATGTGAGGGAGACTTTTGGTTACGGTGCGACATTTGGCGTACCTCGACTTCATCCATACCAAGAATCTCGTCTTGTTTCGTACACCGCAGGCTCAGACCGGGAATGGCGTCCACGGTCTTGGCTATAAGGGCGGTGAAGACGAAAGTGTAGGCGGACGTAGCACATATGTAAGCAAATTGTTTATACAGCTGCTTTACCCATTCGTCGGGAACGGCGGTGGTCACGCCGTCCATTGCCATGATCGTTGAAGAGGCGAAGAAAGAGTTGAACAGGAGTCCAATAATTCCACCTATGGCGTGTTCAGCGAAAAGGTCCAATGCGTCATCGACATGGAACAGAAATTTCACTGTAATATGTAAGAACCATGATGCTGACCCCGGCTACTAAAACTTACATTTCGTTGCAAAATTACACAAAACTCCAGATACGACGCCGACGATGACAGACGCCCATGGATGCAGATAACCCGAAGACGGGGTTGCTGCCACCAGACCGGCAATAGTTCCAGAGCAAAGGCCCACCATACTCCAGCGCCGGTTGATTCGGTAATCCAGCAAACACCAGACGATCCCTCCAAAGGCGGCGGCTATCATCGAATTCCAAACTGCGAAAATGGCGCGGAGGTTTGCTCCGAAGGCGCTACCTCCGTTGAAGCCGATCCACCCAAACCATAGCAACGAAGCTATGCGCAGTCAGCCGAATATCACACATAAAATAGTTCAAACGACGCACTGCCAAGTCCAACCAACGAAACGTTATGAGGTCGGAAATTGATTAATTCCCGCTTTTGTCTTCGGCCAAGAACCCACGAGTACGCAAGGCCACCCATACCACTGCCAATCTCGACTGGACCTCCGCCTAATGAAAAAGGACTGTCACTTTAGAACATTGAACAGTTGCATAACCTGCTCACCTGCGAAATCGAGAACACCCCACTTAGCGGCCCACCCATTAGCGCTCCATACCCAACAGACTAGAGGACAATATACGAGGGTCATCCATATAAAAATGAAGACCATTGCAGGCATGACTCTGCCACGCTCAGCGACGCCCCCTACTAAAATGCCTGCCGTGACGCAAGCAAACTCCATCTGAAAAAAACTGTATAGGATGTCGGGGAGCAGCGGTGTTCCTGGAGATGGTTCTCCCAATACTTTCATGAGGCCGAAATTTCTTAGGTTTCCAACAAAACCACTGGTGGCTGTGGGTGAAAAACCCAAGGAATAACCCCAAAGGAACCACTGGAAGACGACGACAGCGTTACTTGCCGATACAGCCCATATCAGTGAAACTGGTTCAGCGTGTTAGGAACGACAATTATTTTGAGTGACTACATAACGCACGAGCACTTTTGCGCCGGGACAGGCCGGAATAAAGAAAGGCTTGTGGAATATTTAGATGATGTGGTTCACTGGCGACTTGAAATTACACACCCAGCCCAGGTATCATAAAAGAGACCATCGCCCCAGAAATGATAATGAAAGAGAGATCCCCCCGATCATATCTGTGGGTGCATCAGTCAATTGAAGGGAGAGTAAAAAGCTTCGCACGAGTTTGTTGAGACAGCACGTATTAAGTCCATTGAGTTACACAAAAGAAGTCAAGCGTAACACGCTGGCGGCGCAGACTTGAAGTAGGTGGGATGAGGAAGAGAGAGAGAGAGGAGGTGCACTTGAGGTGGCGTTTTATGTTGCGTTGAAGGATTGTCCCACCAGAACATGATCGGCCGGATTATTAGAATGGTCGGTTGAAGAAGGATCAATGAGGGAGTAATTAGAAGTCGCAGAAGTGCTTGCAAAAAACCGATCGTGTTATATGTACATGAGTTCGTTGAGTTTGCGTTGAGTTATCTCGGAAGATCCCGACGATTTAGACTCCGTCACATCGACGGCAATGGCGGCAGGACGGACCCTCGACAGCTTATTGCAACGTCCAGCCTCAAGACAGAAAATTTTGTCTCAAAGCACCAACAAATGTGTGACTGCTGCGATTTAAATTTTCTTGAAATCGCCCCAGTGTGAAGGGTATGCAGGCATGAAACCTCGGGTAAAATGCGGAAACACATGAAGCTGGACAAAGCTGACATGTAGATTAGATTGTTTCGATTCGGTAGCTACCTCTGAGAAGAAATCGGGATGACGACTACGCACACCTTCGATTCTTCAAGATAGCGTGTGCGTTGGTGCCAAAGCGATGTCTTTTAACAAACGTCTCTTCTTTACTACGTTTCCATCGAGTTGAAATTGCGAACAGTTTGAAGAAGTGCTGTCTATATATATATATCCGCTGACGAATGGCTATTTCTCGGTTAATTACCCTCGTGCATGATCGATCGCGGTGTTATAAGGGGAAGGTCGGAAGCAGTGTGGGGCGTAGGGAGAAGCGGCTGTTATCAAAGAGAGGTGGAGATGAGCGCCGCCGTCGTTGACTTGACAACTTTTGCGCCGAACATTTCAATCACACTGCTGACCGATATGCTTCTCAACCCTTCTACTTATCTGACGCAGAAAGCGAATTGGGT
Source organism: Laccaria bicolor S238N-H82 (assembly GCF_000143565.1). Classification (NCBI taxonomy): domain Eukaryota; kingdom Fungi; phylum Basidiomycota; class Agaricomycetes; order Agaricales; family Hydnangiaceae; genus Laccaria; species Laccaria bicolor. The sequence continues at coordinate 371,303 of NW_001889916.1, forward strand.
CCTCAATTTTTTCAGAAAATCTCTGAATTCGAAAGTGCGGCTAAAAAACCGCCGCACTGTGCGGCAACAGGTGCGGCGGGAACTTCCGCCGAGCATGTCACGGGACTTCTGCTCAACATCCTCACCATTCTAATAAAATTCTACTGCTTTACGAAGCCTCACGCGCATGCCTGACAATGCCCTCGAGCTCGAAAAAATTATTACAAATCAAAGTTCTAATATCTATGTGTGATGACAGTTGTAACCACTGACGTGTCGTGAGTATCATCGGTCCTGGCGTCCGGACCCACCTTCTGATTATCTTTCCACCACCCAGCCCATTCACAGTGACAGCAGGGTGGGAGGTACTGACAACTGTTGACAGAGATTGAGGGTGCTGCGAGAGCCGCTGGGTCACGCTCGGGGCAGGGGCAACTGTTACTGGTCAGCCACATTATAGCTGCAGTTCCGTGACACTGTGCTCCCCATCTTCCCGTTCCTTCACCGGAATGTGTAGTTACATTAATATAATATGTTTAAAGTTGAAAGCTACGAAGTTTGCGGCTGAGCGAGCAAGGTAAACGCGTCGCGCTTGTATCTTGTACTTGTGTTGACGCGTCTCTATTGTTTGGCCAACAAACACGTGACCCGGATCGCCGCACAGATCTGCCGCACAATGATCGCCGCACTTTCGAATTCAGAGATGTCCTCAATTTTTTTGAAGCCTCAACCATCATCTCAAGGATCTGAATTTGCAAATCGGCCAAAAGGTAAATTGCCGAATGCCGTCCATTCTTGAGCACGTGAAAGGTTCGATCGCGATCATCGTAAAGGGCCTCCAAAGGCTTGCGAGGCCGTGGCATGGCTTGAAACAGCTTGAACCGCAATAACTGTAAGCAGGGTTCAGTGAATTAACTAGCATTGATTGATCATATTACGCCTCCGAGTGGGTACTCGCTAAATTGAATCAAGATCCGTCAACATGTCCTTATCCCATCCAAGACAAATAAGTACGCAACACGTAGAAATATTCGAGCGGTGCCCTCCCAGTAAGCACTGTCACTAGACATCCGCCGGACCTCAGGCTAATCATATCAAAAGTTTCTTTTCTATCTCAAAAGGAATCGAGAGGGAAGTAGCTCGTTTGCAGAAAGAACCAAACTTGAAATACAAGCTATGTACTGGACCTTATTTATCTCCTTGGAGTTGATATGTATATATCCTCTTATTTGCCGAGCTCGGTCATTACTGTGCTGGGGCCCAAATTTCGGCAATGCACCTCGAGAATGAAGGCTTGTGAAGCAGGGAAAATCTTTTTCCATTTGAAAACCAAAAACGCTGGCTGTACGTCCTAAATTAGTTTGCGAAACGATCACCTGACGTCATCAGATACAAATTCCTTGATGGCATCGACGAGATTGAACTCCGCCTAATGGAATCGGCCAAGACAGATCATGAGAATTTAACAGCCATCACGAAACGCAGATATAAAAGCTTGAGCTCAATTCTCCGTCGCCCATCCCACGTTCATTTTTTACCACGCTTTTTTGAATTTCTGGGCATGGCAGACGCCGCACAGATCGTTCTCAACGATACGTGAGTGTCATTCGCTTCGGTATCATCAATCCCTCAAACTCTCTCCAATGTAGCTTGGGTGCAGCTTTTATCGGAGTTGTGGTCTCTGGATGGTGAGCATTCATGGTATCCTTGTAACAGCTCTCTCAGATTAACTACTCCATAGTCTTTTTGGAGGTCTTCCATTTCCCATCCTCCGTTTATTTAAAAAACTGACAGAACTCTCCCAGTTTCTTGCATTCAAGCCTGGTACTACTTCACACACCAAAGCGACCGATGGCCCCTCAAGACTCTGGTAAAAATTGGTTTCAGATGCTCTTATCTCACATACATGGTGCTCACTTCGCATAGGTTGCGGCCGTAATGGTTTCCGACACGATACATCAAGCCCTTATATCTCATACCGGTACAGACATACCTACTTTATCGCTTATGCCTTTCGTTGACTATTCCCTTATAGTTTACGCATATACCATCACGAATTGGGGCAATCAGAGTTTCCTTGGCGAAATCCCTCGGTACATAGTCTTATGCTCCTATCCTCCACACCCGCTTACCGACTCTGGGTATAGAACGCTGGTGGTTCAAGTTCTGTTTAGCGTGCGTCTCCCAATCGCTACTAATTTTTTAAAACCTTCATGCTCAATTTTATGATAGGGATTGACAGCGTTCATGGTTCAATGGTGAGGCCACTACATCGTCTCGTTCCGATTCCTTCACTAAGATTTGTACCTTAATAGTTTCCTGGCATCGCGCATTTGGCGACGTGTGTTGTTTTTACGGTCATTTCCTTCGGACTAATTCTCAATAAGTTTATAGTAAGCGATCGAAAAGGATGGCTCATCGCTATCATCGTATGTCCTGATTTTGAAGTATCCCACGTGGTACCTTGGCTCACAGCATCCCAGGTTTTACTCATTGTGGGGGAGTTCGGTTTGTCATTATTAGTTCCTCCTCTTGAAGCTATTTCAACCCGCTTCCGCTGCAGGAGCCATTTTAGGTCCGCCAATGCGCCCTTCTATATAATTCAGTG
>NW_001889916.1:373939-375217 GCF_000143565.1 Laccaria bicolor S238N-H82
GAAGAGGCATGCATTCCATGACGTCAACCCAGATTCCGAGAACGAACCTGATGACAAGTTGTTGCTAAGATGATGACGGTCGAGAGCAAGGTTGGCCTTGATCAAAGAAAACGTTTGTCTTGTACCATCACCACCACCGTTCATGAGTCGAGAATCGTAGCAACGACTAGGCGGATCGAGTTCCGCAAGGAGGTATGTATCTGGTTTCTCTGATGTCAGTAATCAAGTTGACCCTTATGTTGAACTAGACGAGCAACGACTTAGCACCTAAAGTCCACGCAACATATCAAAAATCAGCGTGTGTGATCACTCTGAAGGCGCTACGCGTTCGAAATGTCATTCAGAAAGAAGAATGAAGGATATGGGGGATATTGTGAAGGTGTGTAGTCCCCAGCCCGTCGTCGCCAACTTGAACTAATAATTCTTATTGAAGGCGCTAATTCGACACAGCATCGTAGTTCTTGACGCTTTTTAAGACTTTGTGGCATTTGTCCCTCGTCATTGGCGAACTTTGTGCCCGTAACATCGAACAACCAGCGACGCTTTTCGCCCTTCGTGCAGCCTTTCTCGGAGCCGGTATTCGACTTGGTACGTTGACTGCGTTTACCACTCACATGTCGTTTGACCCCGTTTTTCTCTAAGGTCTGATTCGGATTGACGCCGTCTGTTTTGCTGCACGGCCGATGTGTGGAGCAAGTGTGGGTCTGATCTACGACACAGTGTCGTAGATCTATCTGCCTTTTCCCCTTTTGGGGAGTGTGACGATCTATACTTATCCTCGCCGCAAAGCGATAGATCCCGAGATAGTCAGGAAGACCTGGGATGGAGTGCCCCACGATGAGCAGGGGCTGCCAGATAACTGGATCTCTGAGTCCTGGGTTTTAGTGGGTATGAGAGGGCGCAACTGATAGCTTCGGCTGCGGCCGCTCTGAGTCCCACACTTCTGAGAAAGCGTGCGTACCCGCATTTCCGCAATCAAACTTTCCGTTGTCAAAGTTGCGAGTGATCGCACTTGCTTCAGTCTACTTCTCGCGACTAAAAGTACCCTAATGGCATTAACTGACTGCGCCTCTTGGCCAAGCTCAAGGGTGTGCTTCTGATGTGCCGTTAATCAGATTTAGGGCGAAGCTTGGCACTCCCACTGCAGGCACGAACTTATTGGTCCCTCAGCCCCCAAAACCTGGTTGGAATTAAGAGTGCCGCAGCACAGTTCTTTCCCTCCCTTCTGTCATATCGATATGCTTCGTCTTTCTCTTCTTTTGCTGCTCGCATCGAGTT
>NW_001889916.1:376342-378136 GCF_000143565.1 Laccaria bicolor S238N-H82
GGTGAGGACTATAATTCGCTTGTTGTTCTGCCGTGGGGTTTTAGAGGAAAGATTTGGCAGCTCATGCATTTCGGCCTTCACGACAAATGACTTTCGCTTCTTCAACTCTTCCAAAAAGAATGTTTTGTCTGTGACGTCCCGGCGAATTTCAATATAATCCGTGGCGAACTCTCCAATCTGTGTTGTCATGTGAGGGAGACTTTTGGTTACGGTGCGACATTTGGCGTACCTCGACTTCATCCATACCAAGGATCTCGTCTTGTTTCGTACACCGCAGGCTCAAACCGGGAATGGCGTCCACGGTCTTGGCTATAAGGGCGGTGAAGACGAAAGTATAGGCGGACGTAGCACAGATGTAAGCAAATTGTTTATACAGCTGCTTTACCCATTCGTCGGGAACGGCGGTGGTCACGCCGTCCATTGCCATGATCGTTGAAGAGGCGAAGACAGAGTTGAACAGGAGTCCAATAATTCCACCTATGGCGTGTTCAGCGAAAAGGTCCAATGCGTCATCGACATGGAGCAGAAATTTCACTGTAATATATAAGAACTATGATGCTGACCCCGGGAACTAAAACTTACACTTCGTTGCAAAATTACACAAAACTCCAGATACGACGCCGACGATGACAGACGCCCATGGATGCAGATATCCCGAAGACGGGGTTGCTGCCACCAGACCGGCAATAGTTCCAGAGCAAAGGCCCACCATACTCCAGCGCCGGTTGATTCGGTAATCCAGCAAGCACCAGACGATCCCTCCAAACGCGGCGGCTATCATCGAATTCCAAACTGCGAAAATGGCGCGGAGGTTTGCTCCGAAGGCGCTACCTCCGTTGAAGCCGATCCACCCAAACCATAGCAAGGAAGCTATGCGCAGTCAGCCGAATATCGCACATAAAATAGTTCAGACGACGCACTGCCAAGTCCAACCAACGAAACGTTATGAGGTCGGAAATTGATTAATTCCCGCTTTTGTCTTCGGCCAAGAACCCACGAGTACGCAAGGCCACCCATACCACTGCCAATCTCGACTGGACCTCCGCCTAATGAAAAAGGACTGTCACTTTAGAACATTGAACAGTTGCATAACCTGCTCACCTGCGAAATCGAGAACACCCCACTTAGCGGCCCACCCATTAGCGCTCCATACCCAACAGACTAGAGGACAATATACGAGGGTCATCCATATAAAAATGAAGACCATTGCACATCAGCAAAACCTGATTTTCCCACGTAGACAGGCATAGTGCTTCCGCTAATATCATAGTTTCCCATAGTTACACGCCAAGTTTGGCTAGATGCCCTAGCGCCCCACAGTGCTCCACAGCACTGTGTGGGTGTAAGCTTGTGCTATACAGCACTACAGAGACTTGTGCCGTTACTATAGGGTGCTATAGAGGGGCCTCCACTTTCTACCCAGCCCTTATAGGGAGTCAAACTACAAGTATACTAGATTTCAGTAGAAAACACATTCCCTATTGTATATGAATAATTTATGACCAAAATACGCCTGGAATAAGAAGAAAGTACAACACTGTCCAGAGATTGATTGACCTACAAAGATTGCAACAAGAAAGAATATGAAGTATCTTTTGCAAAACATATTCGTCTTTTGTGATTTTTTTTGCATTGGAAAGTGGTGTTCAAGCCGATTCCAACGCATCTATTTACGTAGTATTTAGTTCAAAACTCAAATGGCTTTGGACCAATTACTGGTGAGGAATCTGCCTAAAAATGGTAAATGTTATCGGAGGTCGCCTTAAACGTCGAAATATTAGGGGCTCTCAGACC
>NW_001889916.1:378325-380828 GCF_000143565.1 Laccaria bicolor S238N-H82
CTATTGTCATTGGAATCGCTCTGGGCATCAGTCTGTTGCAGAAGCAGGTGCCACGCATCTAAACGATAGTCACAAAGTATATTTTTATCCCCCCTCTGCGGCGAATATCTTATCTCGTCGAATCAGAAATACGGCGTTGCGATCTTTATTCTTTACCTTCTCCAATGCGGAGTGGGTGCAATCATTCATTGGGTCAAGGCCAGTGATCGTACCCGTAGACCTTTCCAGAATTATTTCCACGCAACCTTTGGGCTGCTCATCATCGCCCTTGCGTTTTATCAAGTTCACTCGGGATATAAAGTTGAATGGCCCAAGGCGACAGGACGTGGTGAACTCTCCAATGGTGTCAACGTCTTCTTCTTCGTCTGGTTAGCGGTGAGTCATTTGCGCACTCATTTGAGTGCCTTTTGACAATTCTGTTCTCTAGGTGGTGCCTGTAGCATATTTTGTTGGATTGAGTTTCTTACCGAAACAATTTAGGCAAGAGAGAACGTCGGTCGTCTCACGTGGTGACGGTGACCTCAAACTAGTTCAAATGGGGTACAAAAATCGCCAGTGAGGAAGAATTAATTGGAATCAATTTGTAACTCGCTACTACTTGGCTACTACATACGCGCTGTCATGTGACTGTTTCGCTACCCCTATGAACAAACTGCGTTACATACAAAAATCTTTAAAAAGTGCTTATCGGATAACAAATAGACGGAAGCCTCGTTTCAGATCCAACTCTCGCAGAAGGCAAGGCCGTGAAGAGGACGAAAACGAACACAAGTTAACCTTCTGCCCAGCGCTCTGCCCATGCCTAATCTCCTCCCCCCTGACTTTCAATGCAGCCCTATTCACTGATGAGTCCCACCCCGTTGCAGTTTCGATACCCACGTCGTCTCCACTCCATCCGTTCATGAAAAGCCATGTCATTCGAAAAAGCCAGTCGTTTCACGCCGTCGTGATTCGTAAATGATTGCCAACCCCTACTCTTATATCCGTCAGGCAACGACATAGTGACTGAGCTTTTCGATGTCGACCTCTTGGATTTGGTTCGGATCGTTTTGACAAGAAAAATTGGATTTGGAGTCATCCTGGTGAGGACTATAATTCGCTTGTTGTTCTGCCGTGGGGTTTTTAGAGGAAAGATTTGGCAGCTCATGCATTTCGGCCTTCACGACAAATGACTTTCGCTTCTTCAACTCTTCCAAAAAGAATGTTTTGTCTGTGACGTCCCGGCGAATTTCAATATAATCCGTGGCGAACTCTCCAATCTGTGTTGTCATGTGAGGGAGACTTTTGGTTACGGTGCGACATTTGGCGTACCTCGACTTCATCCATACCAAGAATCTCGTCTTGTTTCGTACACCGCAGGCTCAAACCGGGAATGGCGTCCACGGTCTTGGCTATAAGGGCGGTGAAGACGAAAGTATAGGCGGACGTAGCACAGATGTAAGCAAATTGTTTATACAGCTGCTTTACCCATTCGTCGGGAACGGCGGTGGTCACGCCGTCCATTGCCATGATCGTTGAAGAGGCGAAGAAAGAGTTGAACAGGAGTCCAATAATTCCACCTATGGCGTGTTCAGCGAAAAGGTCCAATGCGTCATCGACATGGAACAGAAATTTCACTGTAATATGTAAGAACCATGATGCTGACCCCGGCTACCAAAACTTACATTTCGTTGCAAAATTACACAAAACTCCAGATACGACGCCGACGATGACAGACGCCCATGGATGCAGATAACCCGAAGACGGGGTTGCTGCCACCAGACCGGCAATAGTTCCAGAGCAAAGGCCCACCATACTCCAGCGCCGGTTGATTCGGTAATCCAGCAAACACCAGACGATCCCTCCAAAGGCGGCGGCTATCATCGAATTCCAAACTGCGAAAATGGCGCGGAGGTTTGCTCCGAAGGCGCTACCTCCGTTGAAGCCGATCCACCCAAACCATAGCAACGAAGCTATGCGCAGTCAGCCGAATATCACACATAAAATAGTTCAAACGACGCACTGCCAAGTCCAACCAACGAAACGTTATGAGGTCGGAAATTGATTAATTCCCGCTTTTGTCTTCGGCCAAGAACCCACGAGTACGCAAGGCCACCCATACCACTGCCAATCTCGACTGGACCTCCGCCTAATGAAAAAGGACTGTCACTTTAGAACATTGAACAGTTGCATAACCTGCTCACCTGCGAAATCGAGAACACCCCACTTAGCGGCCCACCCATTAGCGCTCCATACCCAACAGACTAGAGGACAATATACGAGGGTCATCCATATAAAAATGAAGACCATTGCAGGCATGACTCTGCCACGCTCAGCGACGCCCCCTACTAAAATGCCTGCCGTGACGCAAGCAAACTCCATCTGAAAAAAACTGTATAGGATGTCGGGGAGCAGCGGTGTTCCTGGAGATGGTTCTCCCAATACTTTCATGAGGCCGAAATTTCTTAGGTTTCCAACAAAACCACTGGTGGCTGTGGGTGAAAAACCCAAGGAATAACCCCAA